>NW_028230440.1:6825365-7125365 GCF_043228905.1 Azolla caroliniana | reverse complement strand
TTTTTATTCACCCTATTTTGCAACAAAATTAAGGAACAAGAAGTGATATTCACTGAAAACAAGTGAAGAATTGGAAAAACTGAAAGATTGGGTCAAATCTCTGTACACATAAGAGTTCTGTATATAATTGGCAAATTTTCCTATACCATTTAATAAGTTGATTATGTTCTTTATTTTTACCCTTTTCGTGAATGATATCAGTCTCTGTCATATAGAATGATACGTATTGATGTTTTGGAATGTTTGCTTTAGAATGATATGCTATACATATTCTAATAATAATACGGTAACTTAATAGTAGTGCTGCTCATTGTCAAATTGTATATCTAAATGCATTTTGTCAGAAATTTCTCTTCTTTTTGAATTTGGTTTAAGGCCTCTTTGTGGTTCTATGTGCAGATGATTTAGCACCACCTGCATCAGCCTACTTTCCACGAGAGGAGCCCCGTTTCGAAGAAAGAGATGGCCGTCATGCATGGAGGGAACCCGATTCACTTGGGGTAGCTATATGAGTCTTAGCTCCTATTGGGAATATTTCAACAGATTACTCATATGCTTTGCATTTACAGATGGGATATGGATCTGGTTTGAGTGGTGCTGATAGGTCTGGTGTAACCAGTGGTCATCTAGGTTTAAGCGGACACGGGTCTTTGAATCTTGGTCTATCAACACATGATGATCTTGGTCTTTTAGGACAGGGACAGATGCTGGGCGTTGATAAGCCATCCACCATTGGGCGAAATGAATATCTTCCAAGACAAGAGAACCCACTTCCCAGGACAGGTGCACCTGGGCTTCTTCCATCTGATGCATCACCAACTTTGTTTGTTGAAGGCCTACCTTCTGATTGTACTAAAAGAGAAGCATCACGTATCCTTTTAATTTAGCTGGAGGATTTGTAATTCTCATTTGTTTAAGTATACCATGCTTTCTATGTTTGTTCTTGACATCTTCATTACATAGATGTCTTTCGCCCATTTCTTGGATTCAAAGATGTTCGCCTTGTCCGAAAGGATGCAAAAAGGGTGGGTTATTACAATTCTACAGAAATAGTCCAAATTTCAATCTTGTTCTAAAGTAAATTTTCTTTTGCATTATTGCAGCCTGGAGGTGATCAATTAGTTCTCTGCTTTGTAGATTTTACTGATCCCAGGTCTGCAGCAACAGCCATGGAGGCATTGCAAGGTATGTTCCGCTTTTCTATCTACAAGATTTTAGCATTTTAAGAAAATTTCAAATGCATAAGCTTTGATCTGACTTCCATTCTGTGTCTGTGAGTACATAGCCCTTACTGTACTATGTCGTACATGACATGGATGGCCTTCTACTGTGAATTGAAGGCAATGTTTGCATTTTTGAAAAATTGATCAGACATAGGGTTGGTAATGGATGCTGTTGTCATGTTTTAACTTGTAACATGCATAATAGATCTAAGCAATCATATAGTTTCTCATTCCCTTTAAAAAGCAACAAGAATTAGTCCTTGTCCCATATTGTAACATTGGACTGATTCCCTTATAGCTTATCTTGTGCTTCTAGTACAAGACACGACCAAAGAACTTGACATAAACTTGTATCTAATAACAACATGTATAATAGATCTGAGCAATCATATAGTTTCTCAGTCCCTTTGAAAAGCAACAAGGTTAATCCTTGGCCCATATTGTAACATTGGATTCATTCCGTTGTACATTATCTTGTGATTCCAGTACAAGACATGACCAAAGAAATTGATATAAACAACAAATAATACTATTAAGGTGTGTCGTGGTTGTAAATTACTTGTTACAGTTCACAATAGCTTTTTGTACCGCTCCATCAATTAATTCTTAATCTTCCGCGAGCTGAACTGAAGTATTCAATCAAATATTCAACACAATGAGTCATAATTTTGTGGGATGTAAAAATTTAAGCTAGGATTTTTACAGAGATCATTAGGGAACTGCAGCTGAGATTAATACTCGTAAGAGAGCTGTTGGTCATAAATTGCATGGATCAAGAAGTTCAAATATTTGGAATTGAGAGAAGAACTTTGTAATTCAGAAATCGATCTGCGAATTTTCTACACATTTACGTTGCTGCAAATAAAGATCTGAGGGATGAAATGAAGCATCCAAAGGTCAAATACGTGAAAATGTGAAATTAGTATCATCAGCTAGATGAAAAAGAGAAATCAGCATTGAGAGAACATTTTACTAATTCATAAACTGACCCATAACTGGTCTTCACTACGGAGAAAGGGAAATATTGATATATGTTACACTTTTGTGTTGCAATGAACAAAGATTTTGATGCTTGGTGTGCTCAAGTGAAGTTTCAAAATGTTGTAAGACTTAATAATTGAAAGCGAATGGCTGTAAGGCTTTGTGTTGCTTCAAATGGATTGAAATACACGTGTAAACATGAGAAATTAGTACTGAGAGAACGTTTTGCTAATCAAGAAGCTGGCCCACACTGGTCTTGACTATGAAGAGGGTTAAAGATTGACATATCTGATCACAAATGAAGATTTTGAGTATTTCCATGCTCAAGTAAATTAGTAAAATTGCAGTGAGTCCTTAGTAAAATAGAAATTGAAGGTGGATGCACGTAAGGCTTTTCAGTGTTGCAAATGAATTGCAATACAGATCACAGTTTTGATTTCCTGCTTGAGTTTGGATTGTGCGACTTGAAGCCAGTTTTGTATATGTGAAATGGGCACTTAATCCTAGGGAAAGGTCTGTTGCATGGATTAAAGCAGTCAAGATGCTTGAAATTTGAAGTAGTTTTCTCTAAGTTTACAGATAGATGAGAACAGCTGTATTCCTTGTTTGTGCATCCATCCACTGATAATATTGACATTCTTGACAATTAACATCCTTTTCGTTGTTCGATTGATTACGGGATGGAAGTTTGTCGAGCCCTTGTCGATCTTTGACATTTATTGCGGGCTGAAAAATAAATGGCAGCTTCAATACTCAAGTTTAGTAGGGATGGCTCTACGTTTTAAGAACAACACTTCATCCATGTATTAGTATGTTTGTCAACCTGTTGGGTAATATTCGAGGAAAAGATCCGACATTGTTTCGCAGCAGCTACAGCAACATAAGTGAACTTTAAGCTAACCTATTGGTTTTCCAGGATATAAATTTGACGAAACAAGTCGAGAGTCCGATTCTCTACGTTTGCAATTCGCTCGAGCTCCAGGCCCTCGTGGTGGTGGAGGTGGAGGTGGAGGTGGACGGGATGATTTCCGCGGGGGTCGTGACCGTGATGATTTTCCACGGGGTGGTGGTCGCCCTTTCCGACGTTGATTTGATCACGTGAGAGCAAGGGAGTTGTTCTAGGCTTTCTTTATATTTGGGCAGTCTCGAACATTTCAGAAAAATCCCATAACGTTTAGGACTTATTGGAGCATGAGCTTTCTTTCAAAGCTTCCTCCAATATCCACCACTCAACTGGATATTTCTATCAAGCATTTGAAGCGAATGTATTTCTATGACCAGACCCACTTGAACTGGATATGATATGTATTTAGAACGCATTGGTTCGACATTACATAAAATCTTGATTTGACGTCTCAGATCTATGTTCTCATTAACGATAGCTGGGCAGATATGCGGTGAATTTCGCAGATTTTGAATAGAGCTGCTGGAGATGGCCAGGGCTTTGTTATAAACCTTCTTGTCAGGACGTTTTAGATTCTCATTACTGCTATATATGGTTTTTCAAGTGTCAAGTTTTTGGCCGATGTCCCAATTCATTTCTCAGCTCGTAATTGATTAGAGGCTCCATCCTTCGTCACCTTGATGCTCTAAAATTCAATGGCACGATTTCCTTAGCCATCTATAGAGTCATATGGACTGCCAGTCATCGTGTGAAATTTATATTTTCTCAATGGATTGAACCTAGCATGATTTAATCAGCTAATAGACGAATGACGAACAATTAGGATTGTGCTTTTCTTTGTTATAATACTCGCCTGTTTGTTTAATTCCTAGAACTTATCTGCTATAGGCCTACAAATGTTCTTGAGCGTTGAGTTTACATATACTTTGGCCTACACACACCTGATGTTCAATGGGCCAAAGATGAAAGTTGTACCTATGATGCTTTCTATACATGAAGCAAGGAATTTTTTATCAACAAAGGCGAAGACTCTGCCCTTATGTTGGAATTGATTATTTTTTGATTTTATATTCGAGTTTGAGGTTCTCATTTGCCCTTATAAACGACTTCTCCTGGTTGTACAATATGGAGTGGTAAGAGAGAACTGTTAGTGTCAATTGGCGTTTATTTAGAACTTAGAATTTGGGAATGTTTGAAAATTAGTCAGTGGAACTTTGCTTAAAACGTGGAGAAGGTAGGAAACTTAGATTTTGTTTTCTTAAACTGTAATAAAATATTTTGTTCCCATGCTTTCGTGATCAAGTGCGAGGTTCTCATTTTCCCTTATAAAAAGAGCTATCCTGGTTGTATAATATGCAATTGTACTGTCAATTGATGTTTGTTTAGAGCTTTGACTTTGGGGAATGTCGAAAACTATCCATACGAAATTGTGTGCCATTTCTTGGATGTCTCAATCTGAGGATTTATAAGGTGTTCCGTAGCCTTTTTGCTAGAAGAAGCAAGTTTCTTGCTTATTACGTGCTGGGCCAAGTAATGCATGAAACTGAGAATGTTCAACAATTGGATTCTTACCATTTCTTGGAAAGTTCAGCATGAAAGAGAATTACTGAATTTCAGATCATATTACAACTGAACAATGGGCAAGTAAAGCTAATATGTTTAAGTGAAGCCCAGTACCAAAGAGTAATAGCAGTGTCGCAAAACTATGGTTGCAGAGTTTATTCAACGTAACGGTGTTCAGATCCTTTGAGATTTTCATCATAGGAAGTTATGCTTTGCATATATAAGGATCCATACCTTGAGCGAATTCCGTAAATGATATATGATGCTTGTGAAATGGCATCTTCACTTCCTTGGATTAGAACTCTAATAACTTTAAAAGTGTCACCGATATTTGCTGTCTAGAACAGAGGGATCGATGACATTAACAGTATTTTGTCAATCAACGTATGGATTATCCAACTATCTGTATCATATAAACGCTTCGTACCCATAGTATGTTGGCCATCACTATTGGAAGGCTTCTACTTGAAAGTAGGGTTGCAAGGCTGAGTGGAGATAGAAAAGTGGAGTAGAACCTGTCTGCAGTGTTAAAGAGATTAATTATCTGGAATGATTATTATGTAGATCTTTCCAGTTGTGTGGTGCGAAAGATGCAAAGAATATGGAATCTTTTGTGACAAGATCAAAAGGATCTCTATATATTACAGAAGAGTTTCCTGAGGATGTTAGTTATTGTTCCCTTTCACTGTTTTGATATGCTCAAATGTGTATAAAAATCACAACTGGACTGGATTGTTCAGCATCTAAATAGTTAGTTGCACATGGTTTCTCAGTACCATCAAAACGTCCCATTCAATGATTCCATTTAAATTGATTTCTGCTAAATACCATGATGAAATATTTAGATTGCATTTTAGAATAAAGGCTACATACTTGGCATTCATTTAAGAAAGCATGAGAAACAAGGTTTTTTCTCATCAAGCTTGCATTTACATATTTGGATTGGCAATTTTTAAATTATTGAGGTTCTATTGTAAAGCTTTGCCTGTATCAAAGTTGAAAGCATATTTTTATGTATTTGAATTGTTGATTTTTAAGTTGTCAAATGTGTTATAAAAAGCTTTCTGTGATTCAAAGTTAATTTGCTTGAACATTTCAGTGTATGCTGAACTATCATAACACTTAACTGCAATATCTTGCTCATGTGAAACAATGTAATTCAACAGTGAATTTGAGCTATAAAGCAAGATTGTGTATCATTCTATTGTCTCTTAATGTACAATTGGCCAAAGTCTTAATTCTCTAAAATGATTTATTTACTGTATTATTTTTTCCAAGTATCGTCTTACATTTAATTTGGTGTAATTTTTAATCTAACCTTTGATCTTGTTAAAAAGTATTTTTTGCATTATTTTATCTGTTGTGGCCTGTTGCTGAAAGGGTGAGATCTGAACATAAGTGCATACATTCATCTTAACTTTCTGCAATTCTTTCTGTAGTATCAATAATCGTATTTGAAAACCTGGTATTTGAATATGAATATATGATTCAGCTTTGGATCATACTCATGCAATAGTTAGTAAATGTGTGTAGACCAAGCTCATTGGAGTTCTAATGCAATAAAGATTGTCGGGGCCCTCCAGAAGGTTTACGATGTTTTGATAGAGAAATTTAAACAAAGTATTAAGGCATGCTGCTCGTAGACAGTATCTAGTTAAACATAATATGGTAGTTTGCTACTCGTAGATAGAAAGCTCGTGAAAGTAGTCACTCTTATTATTTTGTTCTTTAAAGTCAAAGAGTGGTACATCTTAAGCTAATTTATATTTTGCTGATTAACCTATCAAATCAGGATAGATTTATGTGACACTGTTTCCTAACGAAGTCGCATAGATACAGGTATCACAAGACTTTGTTGTATCAGTAATACTCTTTTTGTCAATGACGATATATAAACTCACAATGTGCTGACAGAAGTTTCTGTACACCTGGAAGTCCTAGATGTTAAATTATTTAATACATATTGAGTATGTGCACATTTCCCACTGATCTGCTATATCAATTTAATATGTTGTGAGAACCAATTTACTGTGATGTCGTACTTTTGTCAGTAGTGGTATATTTGAAACCAGTTGTTTGGAGTGTGATATATGTCTATAGAAATCAAATAGTACTTGGATCACAAAGAACCTGTGTTATGAGTCTGATGGCTGAAGGCAGAACTTGTCTTTTGCATGTATATATAAAATGGTTAGTTTGGTACGTTTCTTCTGAATTCTCATGGAAGCCAATGTCTAGACCATTGAATAGAAACAAAGTGGCAATAATATATACTGAAGTGGGTCTGTTTTGATACACCATGCATGACAGGTTCAATACCTGCTGCCATTCAAGCAGTTGGTAGAAACTAGTAAGAAGTATACGAAATATGGTGCCTTCTATGTAACTAGAGCTTGGCAACAATCCTAGATAACAATTGATAATGCCAATAGGTTACATTCGAAATATTAGTGTGATTTATTGAGAAATGACCTGTAATGTTTGTTTTTGCGGAGGCACTAGCTTGGTAAGAGGCCTTGTAATGTAATATTAGGGTGGGACAGTCTTTAATGTTCGTATTCATGTAATATCAGTGCGAGATGTGTATTATTATGGAAAATGGAGAATGGAGAGTATACATGAGTTTGATAAACAAAATCATGTGTGGACGAACATATGCCAAATGAGGCACTGATCCACAATCCTGAGAAGCAAGACAATGTGTAATACATTGTAAACTAGAAGTATAATCTCTTGATACAATGAAGGTTTAAGTTTAGAGCCTCTATAATTTGTTAGAATTTCATTGTCCTGTAACACTAATGTTTTTAAGGAATCTACTTATTTGTGCAAGATTTGGAATTCTTGAGCATAACTTATTGTGGTCAAGGTAGGCTGAAATGTGGAGAAAAGAAGTATTACTTGTTTAAAGGTTTGGAAGTGTCGGACCGACCATGGATTTGAGGTTTATGATTGGGTCAGAATCCATAATAGGTAACATATGAGCAAGAGAAGAAGAATGAACAAGTACCGTGAGGGAGAGACAAGCATCTGAATTTCAGAAGTGGTTGTTTCTTGTATCTGGATGACGGATAGAGAAATATATAAAAATGTATTTAGGAAATGACTAACTGCAAATAAAGTTATTTGAATGGACAACCAACTGAAGGTTAGTTTGATTTTAAGGAGGGACGATTTCTCTCTTTTTTATTTTACTATACAGGTAACAGATTCATGTCCTTGTGCAGAATGGTTGCATTGTGAACAGAAGAAAGTAAGTAAGAATAAATAAAAAATATTCTTTACAAATATGCAAAAATGAGGGGATATCTCTAGAGAATAATGCATGATGCATGATTGCTAAGACAGAAATGAAATGGGCTTTGGCTTTTGTTCTTTTTACAATTCGGGGTTTCAAACCGTATATAAGTCCATCCCAACTTTTTGTCCTTCAAATGACTCCAAAAATCTTGCTGTAGAATTGTAGACCGAATTGTAGACTTCCATGTTTTGTTGCTCATTTTGCTTGAGCGCTTTTTGGTATTTCAACCAATCATGTGTTTTTGGTATAAACATATGGTTAGTAGAAAAGAAAAGCTTGATTATCTACCAATCATATGTTGATGATTAGTAGAAACTCAACACACCATCAAAAAGAAGAGATGAGCAATAGAGAATCAAAATGTAAAAAAGCAAAGAGCTTCGTACTTGTATACCCTAAATAGAGAGTTGTTGTCAACAATGAGCATATCATGATATATGAAAGGAAACAAAAACCAAGAAAGAAGATTGTAAAAACCTAGATATCTATCTATCCTATTTGTATGAGCACAATAACATTCATCATATAATTTCTCCATGCCATTGAGCCTAGACATATAACTTTAAGCATTATCCTTTTGCTCATCTACCTATTCAGCTTTGAATATGCATGGATCATGGGTTCCATGCCAATTATATGTTAGTAGGATTACCATGTAAAAGTATATCAGGTCATTGATTCAGATGTTGAAGACTTGAAAGATTATAGTTTGCTTTCAAGTGTAAGAGGGCCATATTCAATTACTTTGTGCTCATTTTCTAATACATACACGTTGGAAGTGTTATTAGCTACCTTTTCATACTAAGAGAATACTTCATCTTCCTATTTCAATCATAATGACTTTGTGATTCCTCAAGTTGATAAGGTAATTAATTGTTTGTGGCTGATCCTCTATAGTCATATGCACATATTTTTGTATCGATGAGACGAGTTCCTATGTGATGAATTTGAGGATTTTGTGGTAAAATATCAACTGAAATGGGTCTAAGCACCATTCCATACTTGGCAGAAGCTATCTAGTGCTTGACGAATGCTTAGAATGAATAACACTATTGTAGTCCAACTATGGACATTCATGGTTCATTTGGTGTCCATAATAGATATGATGTTGTACATTGTCTCATACTACATGGTTATCGGCCTTTTGACTTCCAATTGAGATATCACAGGTGGGCACATGGATGATTTGTGCCTAACTTCGGTTTGTGGATGCGATCTATATAACCCAACTATTAGGAAATTATGTAGCATAGGTTTGTATAGGATACCGATGAACCTATTCATGAGTTTTTCATTTGAAATTTTGTTGTCAAGATTATATTGTTGATGTAAACTCTTAGTATTCTCGCAATTTCTTCTTGCTTTAAGGAGGAAGGTCAATCAATATCACTCCATATAGTCCCTCATGCAATATTTCTTTATGAAATCTCTCTACGTTGTAGAAATCTTCTATAATGTCATTTGATAATGTTTAGAACCATATAGTCAATTGTTCATCAAATGTTTGCTTAAAAGCTAGAACTCGTCTTTAAAGAGGAAAGTCAATCAATATCACTCCATATAGTCCCTCATGCAGTATTTCTTTATGAAATATCCTTCTACGTTGTAGAAATATTTTAGCTTGTCATTTGATAATGTTTAGAACCATATCTTCAATTGGTCATCAAATGTTTGCTTAAATCCCAGAACTCGTATTGTATCCATAAGGAGTTTGTAGGCATGAATGACTTGCTTGAAGTTGTGTAAAAAATTTAATGTTCTTAGGCCGTTGTGTAATGTCACTTCAACAAGTTTGCAAGCTCATATCCCTCCCTAGAAAATGAGTTCAATTTGCCAATCATAAAAAGACCTAGAGTAAGAAAGGCCTACAATAGACAAGTTAGAGAAAACATTAGTCAACCCAGAAGAAGAATTATCTCAATGGAATTGTGTGTATTAATGACAAATCTCACCAATATGCCTTCATGATGAAGGCAATGGCTTGATGTTGGTTTTATTTATTTATTATTTATTTATAGTTATTACAATCATCCTTGATCATGGGTTCTTCACACATTTGCCTAGAATTTCATGGTTATATAAATGAATATCTCGCTAGGTATGGTATGGACTATTTATAGGAATATTATTTGTCATAGGTGGAGTGAACATCTAACTTTCAAGTTTCAATTAGAAGGACGAGATTTTCTAAGACAACTCAAATTTTGGCATTGGGGTTTTGATTATTTCAAATTGTATGTTTCCACCCATATGCCTCTAGGCTTGGGTACAAATGTATGGCATGGAATTCCACAAAATTAGATAACGGACAAACAATACACCACTTACATTTTAAAACCTAAAAGTTAATGTTTGGTTGACAAGATGGTTACGAAATACATTGCACTCAATCTTGGAAGATATCATGATTTATAACAACACAGATAGACTATTTAGTGGTGGAAGGCTTCTAATGACATGTAATGAATCAACATATTTTAGCATTGTTGCTTTTCGTGTGTGCTATTTGAGAAGGAGACTTTAATATATCATAGATACTGCATTGATACATTGTTCAAAAAGTTGTTAAAAACTATGTTCAAGAAAATATCATTAAATTTGTGAGCTTCTCCACTACGTATTTGTAGGCATTCAATCAATAGACTTTCCTTTTGGTTTTTGTATTTTTCTCTTTGTAAATGTATTGTTCATCCTAAAGTGAGGATGTAAAATTTCCCAAAGGCCCAAACATGAACACGTGGTATGTTACACCCCAATATCAACATGTAGCTATAGTACAAAAAAGTTCCAAGTGTGGGTAAAAATTCTACATATGAACGAAAATGTTGTCAAACTTTGTACCTTTAGTTCTTTTATGAAAAGGTACATGCATTGAAGTGATTCGACCAATGGTAAAGAGGATGTCTTTTGTGCTACTTATTCATGCCTCTATAGTAGCCAACAAAACAATGTGGATGGAAAACCTTTCATAAGCATTATGTTGGGGTTGAGAATATTTATTATGTGTTGTGTGTGAACTACTTGAGTAATTTTGTAATGTGCTCGTATATGAGAGTGTTGCCCACTTCAAGGCCCCAATGTTGATTCACAAGTTGTGCATACTTTGGATACATTTGGAAATTGATTATAATGCCACAAATTAAAACTACTTTTGAGCCTACTATGACATAACACAAATATAAGGATGAAAAAGATCAAGTAAAAGATGTGAGGAATAAGAATGAAAGCTCGATGGAATTAAAGGTGACAATGACACTATGAATTTTTCTTCAAGAAAGTCGTAGAGTGAATTTACACCAACATTGCTACAACTTGACACCTTTTAAATACTAACCAACTTGAAACCAAATGCGTAATAACAATTATCTCAATGTTGATACAAGTGTAATGCGTGTCTCACATATAAGCTATGCCACATTAGTCATTGACAATGCTTTCTTTCCATTATCTACATATGTATATTGAAGGATTTCTTTGTAGTTAGATAGTTAATTCTTTAGGCTTTTCAAAATTGTTCATTGTACAAATAATTACTCATGTAACATCAAGTGCCATCATCCATGAATCAAATTAATAATATTTTTATCTCTACACTAGAACAATGTTATACTTCTTTCCATGAGAGGAAGTTGCCATAGCCTTCACCTCTACCTCCATTACCTTGACATTCTTTCATTAAACATTTGGAGAATTATTCTTAAGTTAAATAGTAGTTCTCAAGTTCACAATTCCACAAGAGCGTTGACATCAATTAGCTCAAAGGGAACTTGCATCCAATTGTAAAAATGTTTATGAGAAATTTGAAGTATGGCTATCAATGAGAATGTTGAAGCATTTGAGCTAGAACCTCTTTGACACAAACAAAAATATTAGACTAAAAAACAAGAACGTGAATATTGTTTCTACACATATACGAAACATAAACTCATAAACTCCACAAAGCTATGAGAAAAAGAAAGCAATCACATAGATTACAATACATATATTAATTGAATAAATTAAATCAACTAGAAATGTGGACACAAGTTCTTTAATTTCAATTGTAATCTCTAGAGAACGAAAAGAGTGAAGGCAAGGATTGGTGACTACGTATTCGGTTCAATAATAAGTGATAATAAATACATCCCATATTTACTAAATTTCATCTTCAATAATGATACACTGTTGTGAAGTACATTACAAATGTTTCAAAGAATGCAAAAACAAAAAATATTGGCTTACTATATGACAATGGTCGTTGCATATTGAAGTTTTCAAACTTCACTTGGAACTTAGAAAGAGGAATTGTGAACGAGACATGGTAAAAACTTGTTGATACAAAAGTTAAAACTTTGTGGGCATTCACATGTCTACAGACAAATCTTATGTTATAGTATATTATCTATAATATCCATGATTTGAACAGTAAATGGGGAGCACATCATTGACAATGTTGAAACTTGGAAACAAATATTTGACTGAGTTGTTTACGAAGAACCTCCTATCCTATCTCGGGATGGTGAATTATCTAGAATACCAACATGGGAACCCTCATGGGTAGTGGAATGCTCCTAATTGGCATGTAATGAATCAAAATATGTAGGCATTGTTGATTTTCATGGGTGAAGGACATATCAATATACATAAATATGTTATGTAATGACGCAATTATGTCCTATTATATGCTAGAAAAATATGGTTGTATCTCTTAAACAAGTTAACGTCGTCTTTTAGTACACTTGTATTGTCAGTTAGTTTCCTTTTTTTGTCCAAACACTTACCACTCATTCCAAAGTGATGAGAATGTGATACAATTTAGTGTATAAATCGTTTCAAATTAAGCGAACATCTATGACATACTTTTTCTTGCCAAAATTTGTGGTACGATAAACTACTGGAGATAAGCTACCATGGTCTGGGACATTATACATTTACATTGTTGTATTCAAGATTGACGCATTGATCTATAACATGATGTCTAATCATTGTTTCGACCTATACACTACGACATTGCTTTTGCATTCTTGGTTCATATTTTTTTGGCCAACTATTGAATGCATATTCAAACTTTTTTGTATGCACTTTCAGGAATCAAGGAGTAGTTCAAGACATGAAGAAAGTTCAAGAAACATTAGACCTCCTAATTGGTCAAACTTGATAAAATGAACTATGGAGGGTAGTTCAAGACATGAAGAAACATTAGATGTTGTATTAGGTCAAACTTGATAAAATGGATTGTGGAGAGTAGAAATTAAACTTTTATATAATTTTGTATAGTGTTTGCAAATTAGATTGTGGCAAATACCCTCTTATAGACGCGTATTATGGCGGTAGTTCAAATTGCTCATGTGATTGAAACTCCAAACATTTCGGATATATGATTAAATAATTTTTGTTAAATCTAATACTCACTTGCTCCTACCGTTTAGTTTAATTTATCTCTTGACCTTGAATACAAAAGTTGGTTATATTACGTGCATTCATAACCCTTTGATTGCACAAAGTGAACACTTTTAGTAGAAAATGGTTCACGTGCATGATCTCAAACTAACACACATGAAGTTCTTGGACAGTTAATGCACATAAAGTAGGACTTCATTCTACGACTTTAATATCCTAAAAGACAATCTTTAGCCTTCCATTGTTACCTTTGTGGATTTAAAATTTTAAAACTTTAATCACGTGACATTGTGAGTATAGTTACATTATAGGTTTAATCACGTGACTTTAATCAATGTGCAATGTATAGTTACATTATAGGTTTTCATGCATGATGGTTATTACACTTGACACAATACACCAAATCTATTATGGGCGTTCAAACCACAATTAGATTATGGTTATGTTATGAGTTCAAATCGACTCATCGTTGTTGTTTCGCTACATAATAGGCGAGATCTAGTAGTCAACTAAAATTTGACAAACTACAAATTATTCAACAATACCCTAAGCACATGTTACATCCAAGATTTTCTTCATCAGATTTGAATTAAATGCATGTCTCTTCTATTAGATAGCAAATCTTGATTCATCATGTCAATATTTGACCCAGGTATTATATGCTCGAAAGTTCAAGGTTTTGTGTTTGAACAAAGAAATTTATGAATGGTATTGAATAAACGTTAACTTTATCATAAATCAATTACCCGTGACATCTGACATATCAAACTAAGTTTGATTTCATCAATGAATTCACACACGTCAACATGCTTAGGGGAATTAGATCGTGAGTATAATCACTTTGCTAATCATAGGTTTTGAAGTGCCATCCACATTTTGGAGAGTGTAGGGCGAGAATGAATTTTTTTCACCCGTCATGGCTAGGGAGAAAAAAAGGTGATTGTCGAAAACAAAACATAATATATGCCATGACTAATATGGTTTATGCATATTTATATAATGGCTATGATCTACAATGTAGGTTCCTAGCTAGAAGAAATTCTTAACGATATTCATTACAATTTAAAAATAAGTAGCATGTTACAAATATTTGCAAAATATTTTATTGTTTCATGACTCGTGCACACCATAATGGTTACAAGTGTGACATGATCATTTTGGGAAGGACCCATGTGCATTGATCAATTAAAGAAGAACATAAATGAAATAGATGATGAGAAATTAGTCTAGAGACAAAAAAACATGTAGACATCTTAGAAAGGTTCTTATAATCAAAATAAATCTTTCCACTTCTAATGAAACTTTGAAGGGTGGTTCTTATGTTGCCACAATCCTCAATTGCAATGAAAGAGGGTTTTCTAAAATGAATAAGATCAAAACATGTAGGTTTATTGATGCACAACATGTGACCACAATTGAAGAGTTTTATGTACACTAAATGCTTTGAAACTTGGAAGAATAGAAGAATTGGACAGTGGCCGTAGCGCAACATTACGTATGTTTTGAAATATGTGTTAATGTATCATCACTCTAATTTCTATTATATGGGTTTATGTTTATTTTTTGCAGTGGATTACATCATCTTTCTATAGTATTATGCCAATATATGGAGTTGTTTTTAAATTATAGCTATGAAAAGAATATATGACATTTTTCATTATGTGCTTTGAGACGGTTAACAAATTTCTTGGCGCATGAATGGATTGCCAAGTTAGAAAAAATTCATTCCGATAAGGCTTACCTATTTGAAAAATACAAGTCCCATGAACTAGCAAGTTGCACGTCGAATTCTAATGTCGGGCTAGACCTACAATGGATCCAAACCTAGAATGTCGGTTATAGCGGAATGTGAGGAAGAATAAAATTTAAAACAAAATGTGACATATAATGAACTCCAACCCAAAGGCAATGATAGCAAACATAATGGTAGTGAAAACAAAGCATAATAATGGGTTCAAACCCAAAATCTACCCCAAATATCTTTTTTCCATTTAGAGATAGTACTTTAGTATTTTTTTTATCTTTTGGCTCGCTCGAAGGCTACAACTCACACGAAGTCATGTTTTATTAGCAGTACATAGTCCATCAGGGGGTGTACCGAATGGTACGAGTGAGATACATGCACCGGATGACCTCTAGGAGATATGATGAGACTTGCACCACGTTCCATCATGCAACTTGTAGACATGCTACATTTTACCTTCTTCATCGTCGAAACCGTCATTGTTGTCACCGTCACTTACGGGCACAAACCGCCCTTCTTTAGGTACCACATGTATGTTGGTGCGGGGAGACTCGAACCTCCAACCTAGCGGTTGGAGTGTCCCCCCATTAACACTACTCCAAATATCTTGAACATATCCCAACCTCAAATCTAATGTAAACCCTGAAAATCGATTAAAACCTAGAATGCAACCTATATATAACTAACGATGTATTGGAAATTGGAGCTATGATCAAAGTATTGGAGGGTTACTTGAGGATTCAACTTATCAAATACTTACTAATACTCTCAGGTATTGAAACGACCCCAAGAAAGTCATGACTCATAACCCGTGATGTAGCCAAATGAACACGTAAGAGAATCAAACCCTAAAGGCAACGAAAACAATTGCATGCATAATATAACACATAATTGAATGAAAGTCATTATTGAATTCTTTGTAAGTTACAACCATCAAGCACCAAACAACAGGCTTCTAGGGAGTATATTTGAATGCACTATGAAATGAAAATGGAACATGCATAATATATATTTGAATGCTAAGTGTGACTCGAAAAATGGACCCCAAATTTGGGTTTCAGCCCTACATATGGTAGCATGTGTATTTTGCGTGATTCATAGATGAGTCTACAAATACAAAAGCTTTTGTCGGCCAGATGCAATTCCTCATTCAAAATGTGAAGAAGATTATGAAACCTAGAATATGCGTCAAACACTCAAATTAAATCCGTAACGTTAACGGAAATCCATTGAGCCCATAAATGTAGAACTAATAATCAAACCCAAGACGTGGCGAAAATCCTAACTCTTAAGGAAAACATCAAAAACCTTGAAGGTGTGATGATAGAGATCCAGTAGCGAAGTCGGACCCCCACAAACCAAATGGGAAATTTAGAGCCTATAAAATGTAACGAGACGACACTCAAACCAAAGAGCCCAGTGGAGGAGGAGGAGGGGATCTCAAAACCACAGAAATTGGATTCGGAAACGAGAATGCGACCAAAACACTCAGAAAACACCGAGGCCGGGATCGATCGATTGATCGAACCGGAAACACCTATATTCCGCGGACAGAGTGGAAGGCCGGAAAATCGAAGAAAAAGAAGAAATAGAAAGGCTGGGAAGGCATATATAGTTTATGTATTGAATACATAGTGATGATACAGTATGTATATATATGTATAGCAGATCAGGTTATAGGCACACAATTTCTATTCAAGAAAAGCAGAGTAATAACAGTCAGCGATGATGCTAACCATCAATGGTAACTGTAGAAAAGAGCTGGCTGTTTTGTTTGTTAGCTTCTTCCTCCTCCTAAACTACCTCTTCAACTGTCACTCTCACACACACTCTCTCTCTGCCTCTGCATCATCATCGCCTCTCTTCATTTCTTTTATTCACCAGATTTAGCTTAGTATGGGTTGGGTTATTCGATCCTTCTATGGGTTCTCCGATCCATCTCGTTTGTGGGTTCTTCCACCGATTCCTGCTGCGCTCTGCTGAATCTCTTACTTCTGTTTGGATTACAAAGTAGACCTTCTTCTTGCTCTCTGTGGATTCCTTCAAGTTTCTGCTAATATTTCTTCAACATCTATTCTTTGATGGGAGGTAATCATAAGCATCATAAGGCTGATCCTCATCGCTTCCTGGTAGGTCACGTCTCTTTCACCGCTTCTCATCTTGCAGCTTCTCTGTTTTTGTTTCATCAATTTCTTCCTTTGACAAAGATTAAGCTTAGTACCTAGGGTTTAGGGTTCTAAGATTTAGGGTTTAGAATTTGCGTTTAGGATTTAAGGTTAAGAATCTAGAGGTTAGGTTTGCTATCTAAGGTTTATGGTTTACTGTTTAGGATTCGTAGCTAGTACCGTAGGTTTAAGGTGAAGTCCGCGTTTTTTTGCTTAGTATCTAAGATTTAAGGTTTAGTTTAAGGATTAGGGTTATCGTCTAGCGTAGCGGCAAGTCATTAACCTTTCCACCTGCGAGGACAAGACTGAGCTACATTGTTGTATATAATGATCATTTGTTGATGATTCATAAGGAGCCACTGTGCGTAAACATATGTACTCTATATGTTTGACATCTTTGAAGATCGACTCGTAAATATGGATTCAGCAGATATCAGAGACTGAGACGTTGTGTACTTTGTCTGCATATTGACAGGCTTCAAAAAGTGGTGGTGTTGTAGTTTCCCAAAGTGTAATTCATTTCTGGCAGATCAAGAACTTAGAAGATGTCCTTACGTGATACAGTGATTGATTTTCTAACTGAAGAAGTGATTACAATGTGGCTTTAGCCAATTCTGTTCGCCAAAATAATTTTTTTGCTTGCTTGGAGTTTTTATGTTTCAAACCCAGCAAATTTGTTCAGATTGCAAAATGGGAAATGGCAGACCTAGAGCATTGACACTTGTACTTAGTTCTTAATTGTTGATGGAAATGAATGAATTCTCGACATGTTTTTAGCCTCTGATTATATATGTTATTTTATCTTTCTGTTCAGAAAAGATGGAAGAAGTGTTGGGGAAAATTCGGGTGTTTTGTACCACAAAAACTCCCTACTGTCGAGGCACAACTTACATTGAAATCGATGCAACAAGACATTGAAGATGGAAGCCTAATATTAGATACTTTAGGTCAGGCTGTCATGCTACCTCCAGTCATGTGCGCTCCTCCGTCATCTCCCGCATCAGTAACGTTATTCACATTGTTCCGGGTAACATCGGGAAGGTTCCATAGCCAATTAGGTCAACCAAGAGATACTTTCACACCATTTATGCTTGAGAATACATTGGTGACTCCACCAATTTTCTCGACTTCAACGACCACGCCAGCAACTCCTTTGTCTACAGCTCCCTTTACTCCACCTCCAGAGCTTGCCCATCTCACAACACCTTCATCACCAGAGGTGCCTTTTGCGCATATGCTAGCATCCTCATTCGAGAACAGTTGCTCCCTTTCAAACCCTAACCATACACGGTGCAAGTATCCCGACACTGAGAAAGGGGTTGCCCCATCAACGACGGGTTTCGACCTTTTTTACCAGTTATATCCATATAGTAGTTGTATGGCCCGGGTGGCATCGTCAAGATCTGGGGGGTCAAGCTCAGGTGTTGCTTCTCCATTTCCGGAGAGGCTTTTCTTAGAGAACGATGATGCTAATGCTGGCGATATTGTGCAGGAATCATGGCATAGGAATGTCACATTCGGGGGATTTGTACCAAAGGTAATGACAGGTGACACTGCTGTGGAACCCGAGCATTTGGAGAGACATATGAAGTTAAAGAATGTGGAAGGTCGCCGTAGTTGCGAACTCTCGCAGAAAGTAGAGACCATCGACCCTAGGAAGCTTACTTCAGATCAATCTCTGGCAACTGAGCATCCAATGAACCATAATACAAGCTTTGATGTGTCTGGCTTTGTAACAAACAATGCGGATGCTTGTACAAGTTGCAAGATATTGTCGCAAAAAGGAGGGAATGGTAGTTGTCCCGCAGATGAGACAGCCATGGGCATTGAGCACGTGAAGAACCATAGAAGCATTGATGCATATGGCCCAGGGTTAACAAATATTAATGGAGAAGGTGATAGATGTTGGGAATCCTTAAAAGAAGTAGAAGACAAGGGTAGCACATGCTGCTGTTCCAGATGCAGTGAGCTTTCTCTGAAGTGTCGAGAACTTTCTGAGGCCCTTGACCAAGCAAAAGAGAAGTTGACAATGCTAGAGAAGAGAGTTGATGTACTGGACGACAAGGAAAGGAAACTGAAGCAGCTCATCCAGTGGATGCAATTGGGTGTAAGTATAGCAGCCTATTTCGAGCTGAAATCTTATATGCTATATACGTAGTATATATGTGTACCTTTGAATTAATGTGCACGAGTATACACATGTATGCAAATACACACATACATATTTTAGTACCTATATATACAAACTCTGCCCACAAACAAGGCAAAGTTTTTATATGTGCATATATGTGTGATATTGATATATACACATACATACACATATCCCAAGCTTGCTTATGTGTATCTTCATGTGCATGTATATGTATATCAATGTGTATATGTATACCTTATAGATGTCAATGTTGACCATTGAATTGAAATGCATGTCTTTTTTGGCTTTAGGCAAAGTTGCAACAAGAGACCACCATTGCTCATGTGTCAAAGGAGGAGTCTGCCCATTTTGATTTACAAGATTGCTCTGGAGAGATTGGGGTTTCTCATGCTCAAGACATTACATAAAATCCTCTCTACATTACAAGAGTCCATCTTGTAATGTTAAATTTCTTGTTTTGGAGAGATTCTCTGCTTCCTGCATTTTTTGCAGTATGTAGTTAATCCAATACGTACATACATATATACAGACTTATTTGCCTCTCCACTAAAAGCCTAGATTATCTCAATACACTTCGTAATTGTAATTTGTGCAAGTTAATGCCCCTAAATAATGCCAATGGCATCCATTCAGTGATAATGTTTTGGCTTAAACACCTCAAAACTTGCTTTGACAAATTCTTTATGGACACCTTGTTTTTTAGTCATCGAAGACAGCTTTTGAACTTTCAATTATGATCAATGTTCAGGAGTACAATGATTATATATTACCTTTGCACTAATAAGCATATGAGAAACCAGCAATACTTGACGAGAATTTGAAATGTGGGGCGGCACCAGAACATTTTCTCCATCCAAATTGAAGATAAACTGAAGAATGCTGTACATCAATGAATATGAGGATCCATGTTTATAAGTGACTGAATCCTCGATCTTCGAATGTTCTTCTTCATTTTGTAAATGGGAAAAACTTTGAACATAGTTCCATCCAGTTTGGTGATGGTCAAGCAAAATGACGATTCAGTGCCATTGTTATTGTTCTTATCATACTTTGTGCTTAATGTTCATTTAACCTTTTCCTCTCTTCTAACATCACCTTTCTGCAATCGGTTTTCTAAAGGTTGATTTATTGACTTAGTTAGAGTCAAAGGTGATCCATCACACAATGCTTTGCATCTAATGCCTTCTCTCTTTATGTTGTCCTCTAAATATTCCCGACTCAGAATCAGGAATACAGTAATAATTTGATCCATAAAGCAGCCCTTATCTTTCTACCAAAGTTAATCAAAGGAATGCTCACAATATCTCTGAAAAAACCTAAACGGGCACTATCTATACGCTTTTTGTATGAAATGAAGAAATCAAATGTGGAACTTGTTTCATCAAATCTCCTACTTTTGCAATGACTTATATTTTATCGGGTTGGGAAATGTGTAGTCACAAAATCTCATGGGCAATGCATACGTTAAAGGCATACATAAATAGCACAAAAGGTGTCTCCCAAAGAATTATAAAGCATTGATGATGCTAACAGCGAATCTTGTCAAAACCTTTGTTCTACATATTAGCTAAAGTTCTTGTAGCACAACCTTCCTATCATATGCATTGATCTCTGCACCTTCCAGTTTAGCATCAGTGCTCAGTATTTCTTTTTCCTTCCCATATTGCCTATATAAATAGAATCCTGAGCCGATCCAGTCCATCAGATTTAGCACGGCATACGTTCCAATACCACCAATCAATCCAAATGCAATTGAGTATGTCAATGGCATAAGGACAATGGTCACAAACGCTGGGATAGCTTCTTTCATGTTCTCCCACTCAATTTCGAGCACGGATTTCATCATTAATGACCCCACTAGAATTAACGGGGGGCCCACTGCCCAGGGTGGGATGGACGCCAACAAGGGTGTAAAAAAGAATGACAAAAAGAAGTAAAAGGCAACAGTGATGGCTGTTAAACCAGTCCTACCCCCTTCCTTGATGCCTGTCGATGACTCAATAAATGCAGTGATTGGCGATGTGCCAAGTAATGCACCGGCTACAATCGCAATGCCATAGCTCAAGAAAGCCGAATATTGGCCCTCGAAATCCCCGTTGTCTTTCATGGATCCTGCGATTTTCGCCATTGAATAGAGCGTTCCCGTTGCATCGAGGATGTCAACGTACAAGAAAGTTACAAGAGCTATCCACAGCTCCCTGGTATTGAGCCCGTGAAAGCGAAGGGCACCCACAGTGCTCTTGACCTTGTGCACATCGACGACCTTTCTGAAGTAATCGTAGGCCAGGTCTCCCTCGGCGGTATTAGGAAAATAGGTGACTCCGGTGTTCCGGAACCACGAGACTGCGGTGACAAAGATGATCCCATAGATCATGGCACCTTTGATGTTCTTGATGAGGGCATAGCTAATGATGATGAAACCTATGATACCGAGCCACAAGGTCGCGCTTTCCATGCGATTGCTTACGCACAAAATGTTGCTTGATACGATGCCACCTGGCAAGAGTTGAGTGGTGCCGTCATTGCCAGATACGATGGGAAACACGGGGATTTTGTCCGGGGCAGGGCACCCGGCGAGAGCGAGTAAGGACGAGGGGCTAAACCCGATGAGGCCGATCCCTTGGCTGGACTGGAGACCGATAACAGTCAAGAAGAGGCCGATCCCTGCACCCGTCGATATCCTTACGGGCCTCGGGATGGCTGTAGCTAGCTTCACCCGGAGGCCGGCCAGTGTGATGGCGATGAAGAAAAGGCCCTCGACAAAGATTGCCCCAAGGGCATCGCGGTACGAGATGTTTCCTGACCCGTGGAAGCCGACCACGGTGTATGCGAAATAAGCATTGGTGCCCATGGCAGGGGCGAGGGCGATGGGGAGGTTAGCGAAAAGGCCGATGATGAGGGAGCCGAAGAGGGATGAGGCGGCGGTGGCGACGATGAGGTCCTTTTTGGTGCGATGGAGGCATGCCTGGTAGCCGGGGTTCAGAGGCAATGAGAATTTGCAGTCGGGGCCGGGAGTGGTGAGGGAGAGTATGGTAGCATCATGAGGGTTTAGGGTTCCTGAGCAATCAGAGGGGGGGATTGAAGGCTGGGGATTGCATATCGGGGTGCAATCGGATTCTGTGCACGTGCCACCACTGTCCATGAGGATGCTAGAATTGACGGCTAAGATGTAGGCCATGGTGAGGAAGGTGGCCGTGCCTGCACGTAGCTCCGTTGTGAAGGACGTCTTTCGGTCTGAGAGCTTGAAGTGGCGGCCGACGAAGCTTGACTCGACAGCTCGGTCGAGTTTTTGGATGCAGCCGCTCCATCTCACCATTACCATTGATCTTCCTCTTCCTCTTCCTGCAAATGAAAGAACCTAAGAAAGAGGGAGAGAGAGAGAGAGTTATATATTCCGAGTAGTAATGTGACAATTTTCTTTATTGGAGCAAGTGGAAATTCTTTCCTCGATGGAGTCTTGGTCTTGCCTATTGGCAATTCAACATGTTCCACTACCCATCTAGTGTAGTTAGTGGGTGGCCATACTCCATTGTCATACCCTTTGTAAGTAGTGGTTTTTTACACACATTTATTAATATAATTGTCTGTTTTTACAAAAAGAGAGAGAGAGAGAGAGAGTATTATGTCATCTTACATTGAATGTAATGGGAGCTTGTTGTGCTATATATATATATATATATATATATATATATATATATATATATATGTGGAGAATCCTTCTATACAACAAGACTTAGATATTCTATGATTGTGTACTAAACCATAGTAATCATATTGAATCTAGGTCTTCTATTCAACATGATTCCATGTGCTATTTACTTCGGTTGATCAAAGAACATCCATTGTTCTTATCTTAGGATTTATTGTGAGGGATAAGTTGGGACATGTGGCTATTCAAAGTTGAAAGTGATGGACGTAGTTAAGAGGTTTTTGGACTTTTTCGTATAAGTAGTCCTCAAAGTGTGATAATCGCTAGTCTTCGAAGTTATAGTTTGTGTAAAGTTAAATTAACGTTTCATAAATCTTTTAGCTCCAAATGCTTGCCTCATGATGCGATGAAACATCCATGCTAAACATTACATGAGAAAGTTGGGCTTCCTGTTGTGGGCAATGACCATTATGAGGATAGTAGCCCATGCTTAAATGCAAGTGGAAGGTCCCTATGTAACGGTTTTACAAAAGTGTCAAGTTGTGCAAGATTCTTGACCTATGGGAAAGTTGTAGTCATTAAGCTTCTATCAAAAAGTTGGTTCTTTGCCAAAATATAATCCTTTTGGTGATAGAGACCCATATCCTTTCTGCGTGGATTAAATTATATCTTTGCCAAAATATTATCCTTAAATTTAGAAGAGAGAGAGAGAGAATTTATTTATTAGTTTGTGCAACTGAGGTTTTATACAAGCAACTTGTTCCTAAAACACTCATTGGTAGAAATTAATAGAGGGGTTGTATTAGGAAAGGATTTTTTGTGCTTGTCGTGTTGTCATGACTCATGAATATATAGATAGATAGATACAATCATACAAGGAGAGATAAAGAGACACACACACTCAAATGTGGGAAAATGCATTTACTATATTGCATGAATTATGGGGAGACACATACTTTACATATAGCCAAATGATATATTGTAGAATCACAACTACAAAAGAGGCAAGAAGGTGATATTTCATTGTTATGGGATACCCTTAGATGTATCATATTAGAGATAGAGATGTTGATGGCGATAATGTTGATATTTTAAGGCCGTAACTAGAGAGAGAGAGAGAGAGAGCTTGGTTAGTGAATGAGGTTTTGAATACATGGCACATTGCCTGATGTATAAAATGATGACATCGAGTTTTAGACGTAGGATGGCATTCTCATCTTCCATATGCTAACAAATTGGTCCAGTCAAAATTTTGCCTTTGCTTCTCCTTAATATCCACAACGTAGATTGACCCATTCGTGATATTCGACATCCGCAATATTCGAGAATACAAAATGACCCCAAGAATATTAAAGAACCATTGAACAATTATTTATTATTTAAAAAAACAATTATTTTTACTTCTATTATATAAAAATATATTAGTCGAAGGTTCCGTTTTTAATGTCAAGAGAGTAAAAAGTGAGGAATTATTGAACCTTCTATTTATTTTATTAAAAATAAAACAAATACTTTTAAGTTTTTCATCTATTATAAGAATATTATTAGTGTTGAGGTTCCCTTTTTAATGTGAATAAAAAATATGAAATTTTATGGAACCTTTTAATTTATTTGCATATTTTTATTTATTTTTTGTTTTATTAAAAAAACAAATACATTTAAGTTCTATATCTATTATAAACATATTATTAGTGTGAGGTCCCCTTTTTAATTTGAGATAAAAATATGAAAATTTATGGGAACCTTTTATTTATTTATTTATTTTTAAAAAATAAAACAAATATATTTAAGTTTTATATCTACTATAAAAATATTATTAGTATGAGGTTCCCTTTTTAATATGAGATAATTATATCAATTTTTGTGGGAGAGTAATGAACCTTTTATTTATTATTATTTATTGAAAATAAAACAAAATACTTTTACGTTTCCATCTATTATATAAAAATATTATTTACTGTAAGTCTCCTTTTTAATGTGAAGTTAAATTTTTTTTTTTAAATGTGAAAGTCTCTTTGTTATATGATATATCTAAGAAACTAAAAAGTATGAACTCTTTTTATTTTTATTTTTTTAACGAATATTTTTTCATGCATTCTTATGCGTATTCATATGCATTTGTATGGTAACCCCCATGAATGCGAATATGTTAATCTATGATCCACGGTATAGATTCTACGTTCCTAGTGAGGTGTTTCTTTGGTGTGGAATGGTTGGTGGGTTGCCTTTGGTGATGGCTTTAAAATGAAAATATATTTCAAATCAGACATGTTTTTTTTTGCATAATGGTTGAAGAAAATAAATACACATAAGTTAATGACGAATGGTAAAGCCATTTTGATGGTTATATCACAAATTTGGGCATCATTGATGGGTTTTCATTGATGGTGCTAGAGCTCTACCCACCACATCATATCACGTGATTTTGGAGTACCTTTGGTATTGGGCAATGTGGTATAACGGGAGCATGAGAAATAGGTTCTTCTTTAATGGACTTTGTAAGACACCACAACAACTCTATAGGTTGAAAAGAAAGATGATTTCACAAATTTCACAACTCTATTTTGTTCCAACAAGAGGTAGATTTATGTGTTCTGGTATTATGGTACTCCAAGAGGGTTTACCTTGCCATGTAGTTAGAAATGAAGTAGTTGAGATAGCCAAAGTTCTATCATCGTCTTGTTTAATAACAAACATAGATTTAAGGGAGAGATACAAAGATAAATAAATAGATAGATTATATTATTGTCATCGAAGGTGAAATATGACTTATGAGACCAAAAATATTACATATCATGTGTGAAAGTGAGTAGCAACTCTCAATGTTCAAGAACTTTACTAATGAATGTTGCAATAGAGAGAGAGAGAGAGAGAGAGAGAGAGAGAGAGATCTAGTTTAAGTTTTTTAAGTACTAAGGACCTAGTTAGATAATGTCACATGCACGCTCTGTCCATTTGGTCTAGTACCTCATGAATTGCTAGTAAAATTTCCAATTTTCCTAACTTCTATGGAACCGGCTCTTGGAAGTTTGTTATATAGCCAATGTCCCATTTGATGTTCTATATCTGGTTGTTTCCCTTATACCTTAAATTCACCACATTCAATTGTTAAGAATAGAGAGTTCAATGACTTGGGAAAACATCAGATTCAAGTTTACTTATTATACCAATGACTCTAATAGATTAAAGATGTAGTCGATGATGCATTAAAAAGACCCCCATTGTGGTCTTCCCAAAAGAATTATAAAACATTGATGAGGATTACAACAAATCTTGTCAAACCTTTTTCTTATTACCTAAGGTTCTTGAAGCTCGACCTTCCTATCATGTGCATCGATGCCTTCAGCTTCAAGTTTATCATCAGCGCCCACTGGTTCTTTTTCCTTCCCATATTCCTTACATAAATGGAACCCTGAGAAGATCCAGTCCACAAGATTTAGCACTACGTACGTTCCAATCCCACCGATCAATCCGTATGCAATTGAGTATGTCAATGGCATAAGGACAATGGTTACAAATGCTGGGATAGCTTCCTTCATGTTCTCCCACTCAATTTCGAGCACTGCTTTCATCATTAATGCCCCCACTAGAATTAGCGGGGGGCCCACTGCCCAGGGTGGGATGGATGCCAACAAGGGTGTAAAAAAGAATGACAAAAAGAAGTAAAAAGCAACAGTGATGGCTGTTAATCCAGTCCTACCCCCTTCCTTGATACCTGTCGATGACTCAATAAATGCAGTGACTGGCGATGTGCCGAGTGTTGCACCAACCACTATTGCACTCGCATCGCTCAAGAAAGCCGAATATTGGCCCTCAAATTCCCCATTCTCTTTCATGGACCCAGAGAATTTCGCCATTGAATATAGCGTCCCGGTTGCATCGAGGATGTCAACATACAAGAAAGTTACAAGAGCTATCCACAACTCCCCAGTATTGAAACCGTTAAAGCGAAGGGCACCTGCAGTATTCTCAATCTTATGCACATCAACGACCTTTTTGAAGTAATCGAAGGCGAGGTCTCCCTCAGAGGTATTAGGGAAATAAGTGACTCCGGTGTTCCGGAACCAAGAGACCGCGGTGACAAAGACGATCCCATAGATCATGGCACCTTTGATGTTCTTGATGAGGGCATAGCTAATGATGATGAAACCCACGATCCCGAGCCACAAAGTCGCGCTTTCCATGCGATTCCTTAGGCACAAGATGTTGCTCGATGCGGAGCCACCTGGCAAGAGTTGAGTGGTGCCGTTGGTGCCGGACACAACCGGAAACACAGGGATTCTGTCCGAGGCAGGGCATCCAGCTAGAGTGAGCAAGGTAGAGGGGCTAAACCCGATGAGACCGATGCCTTGGCTAGACTGGAGCCCGATAACCGCCAAGAAGAGACCGATGCCTGCCCCCGTCGATATCCTGACGGGTCTTGGGATGGCTCTAGCTAGCTTCGCCCGGAGGCCGGCCGCCGTGATGGCGATGAAGAAAAGGCCTTCGACAAAGACTGCGCCAAGGGCATCGCGGTACGAGATGTTGCCAGACCCGTGGAAACCGACCACAGTGTATGCGAAATAGGCGTTGGTACCCATGCCGGGGGCGAGGGCGATGGGGAGGTTAGCAAAAAGGCCCATGATGAGGCAGCCTACGAGGGATGAGGCGGCGGTGGCGACGATGAGATCCTTTTTGGTGCGATCGAGGCATGCCTGGTAGCCGGGGTTCACAGGCAATGAGAATTTGCAGTCGGGGCCGGGAGTGGTGAGGGAGAGTATGGTACCATCATCAGGGAGGGTTCCTGAGCAATCAGAGGGGGGGATTGAAGGCTGGGGACTGCATATGGGGGTGCAATCAGATACTGAGCATGTGCCACCGCTGTCTGTGAGGATGCTAGAATTGACGGCTAAGATGTAGGCCATGGTGAGGAAGGTAGCGGTGCCTGCACGTAGCTCCGTTGTGAAGGAGGTCTTCCGGTCTGAGAGCTTGAAGTGGCGGCCGACGAAGCTGGACTCGACGGCCAGGTTGAGTTTGCGGATGAAGCCCCTCCATCTCACCATACCCAGAGACCTTCTTCTTCCTCTTCTTCCTCTTCTTCTTCTTCTTCTTCTTCTTCTTCCTGCAGATGAACAGAAGAACCCAAGTAACAGACAGAGACCTGTGGAGTATTTGTAGGTTTGTGTGTGTGTGTGTGTGTGTGTGTGTGTCCTAATGACTTTCTTGTGTCCTAATGGAACACAAACGTCTTACTAGAGAGAGAGAGAGAGCAAGAGAGAGATTAGTGAGAGAAATGTGGGTAGGTTGTTATCCCACGTTTCCCTCATCACCCCACCCATTGACATTGTTGCACAGCGGCATTGTCTGCCCGGACATTGGCTACACACCTCCGTGAGGTTGCATCGGCCCCTGAGTCTACCACAATCACTACCTCAAAGAGAGACAGAGAGACAGAGAGAGAGGGAAGGAGGTGGCGGGGACCTGCACTCCGAGGTATCCTTGCATGTGAGGCGACCTCAAACGATGCATGAAAGAAAGGTTTAGAAATTCATAGGGCCATGCCCGTAGGGATGTCTCGTTGGCTCCCCAAAAAAGTTAAAAGTTTAGTTGGGCCAACATATCATTCTAAGCAGACCAAGGCATGTGATCCTTATTGTTTAATTGTGATGTGAGTGGACAGAGAAATCAATTGATGGATTATATTCTCCTACAACCTTGAACTTTGAAGAGTGTTGTGTGGCTTGCAAGGATTTCTTTTTAACAAGTGCAAAAGAGGTGGGTGCAAGAATTCCCCTTCGGGCAGCTAGTACAAAACGCATCTTGAACATGCATACCCCTATGCTTGCACACTCCCCAAGGCCACTTGCCATTTAAGGCTATGGAATTAACGCTCTAAAAGCCTCAGTTCCCACTATATGGGTACTCTATTCGATAGGCAATCAATGTGGTCTATGGGCATGGCATTTACATAAAGGTCACTTGTGTATTAGAGAGGGTTTTTATAATAATCAAGTTAGACCTAAGACGATGTAATTTGCCTAAGCTTCTCCTATTTGGTGATATTGAAGCGACAAGTAGGATTTGACAATAGTTCAGTTTCAACTTAACCGGTTTGACCTTGTCCAAACCAAAACAGTGAAGCCTTGATAGGATTGGGAGTTTTGAAAGAATTGAACCGGTTTTGCAAAGCCGATTAAGCCTTGACCGGTTTGGCCCGTATCAGTTCGGTTTGGCACTTGAGCCATCCCAAATTGAGCTCAAACGAGTTAAGGAAGCTCAAGCCTAAACCCAATTGAAACGAACTGCCAAACCATTCAAAAATGGTTTAACGGTTTGTTCAGGCTTGTGTTGAACTGTTGCCAATTCCGAGCTAGAAGTACATGAAATGATTGATTTGGTTTCTACAACTATGTTGTGTGATGTGCTTTCCCAAATGCTGCATAACAATTTCAGATCACGAAAATCTCCTATCGACCTCATCATTATTCTATTCTTCTCTAATATTTGTCAAGTGTTCCTACCCTTGCTATAGAGAAATGGTTTTGAATTTATCCTCACATGTGTGAGAGAGGATTCCGTCTTGGAATGTAATAGTATGTCATATGCTTGATTATAATTGACTTTTAATATGGCAAGCTCATGATCTTTATAAGCAATATCTTGTACGATTAAGTTGTTATGGACGTCTAAAATATTGTATATGATGTTTCCACGTTGTACATAATGTCTATGTAAGCATTAACTTTTGTCATCCCATCGTATTTTCAGCCTTTTACTTGTGGAAAAGCGATCATTCCAAAGACATCTTTTAACGTGCATGCATTTTTAAAAGTTAAAAAATATGAAAATGAGGGACGACCCTTAAATGTTGGGACAAATAGTTCCCTTGTTTTATTATTTGAGACCAGTGGAGAGAGAGAGAGAGAGAGAGAGAGAGAGAGAGAGAGAGAGAGAGAGAGGTCAAACAAAGAATGATTCTCCTAAGGGAGAACACCACAATTGCCATATATTCGCAATACTTCAGAGAAAAAAGCTCGACAATATGCTAGGAAGAGATGGGCAACTTCTTTTAGGAATTTTGAGATAAATTTCAACGAGAATCAACCCCATGGCCGAGTTCACACATAGTCTATCCTAACAGAATATGTTATTCTCACTTGATTATTATAAGGATAGTCATTGCACCATTAGAGCAACAAAATTGGCAACTTCCTACAAGTCACCGTTGCATCAATGACTACCAAGGACCTCCAATACAAAATGCTTTTTAGCTCATTGAATTATTATTTTGAGGATACACCAAAATTGCTAAAAAAATGGGAATATAGCGAATATGGTAAGTTATGCATATAGTTAGATGGAATTTAAAATTAGTTTGCTCTCCTATATGTGGAGAAATCTTCTACATATCCAATGGATGTATTATGTGTACTAGATCATAATAATCACATTAAATCAAGGTTTTCCATTCAACTTGATTACATGTACAATTTGTTTTGGCTAATGAAGGACATTGTTCTCATCTAAGATCTATTGTGAGGGATAAATTGGGACATGTTGCTATTCAAAGCAATGTACTTGCCCGCTTGATATTAATTAAGGTTAACCATGAGAAGGAAAGAATATAATTCCTTGCAAATATGTTCAAAGATATCATTGAAAATATTGAACTTTCTCGTCTTAGGAGGTTATAGGCTTTTTTGCAAAGCGATTTTCATATTAGTAATCATGCAATTCAAGCTACCTTGTTACATGGTTTAGTGTATCTTTTCAAATTTAGATATGTTGGTTGAAAAGATATATTGGTTGATAAGTTTTCGCAACTAATATCATATACAAGCATCATGTCCCTAAAGCACTCACTAGTGAAAACTTTGTAGAGTGGGGTGCACTATTGTTATGTCAACTAGTCCTACATCTTGGAGGGGTTGTATTAACAAAGGGTTTATGCATCATGACGCAAGTGTGTTGCATCCCATCTGTCAGAACCAAGGATAAAAGATAGAGTGATGGAAGAAGGATAGAGAAGAATGGATGTATAAGATAGAGAAAGAAAGAGAATGGATACAAGATATGTAATGAGAGCTAAAGACTGGTGTTGATTCGAATTGATTTGAGAATACATGTATGCGCTTATTTATAGGTTCCTATAGAATAGCTTAGAGATTTCTAGAATGTTCTAGAATGTTCTAGACCTAGAATGCTCTAGGACATTCTAGAACATTCTAGAATAATCTAGAGTTTTTACAATAATCAATGTAATACAAGAAGTAGCTTTTATTGTTTCATATAACAATAAGCTATCTTAATGGTTGAGGTTTTCAAGTATGAATTACAAGGTTCGAGGTTCAAGTCCGAGTGACGCCATAATGGTCATGTGTTCATGACACTATCCCTCCTTCGAGAACGCCGAGTGGAAGTCGGCGTTAACATTGGCGTTAACATTGTTGGGCCGGGCTTGTTTGGATAGTGACGATGGAAGTCGTTGACCAGAGCTTCAGCATTACAAACGTTATCGATGGGTTCCCAAGTGCGATCACTCGGAGGATAACCAAGCCAATCAACTAGATAATAAAGCTTATTGCGCACAATCTTAGAATCGAGAATAGCAGCTACCTCGTATTCGGGGCCGTCCACAAGTTGTATAGAAGGCGGTGGTGGCACGACACGATTAGGAATTAAAGAGGTGTGGCAAGGTTCCAAAGAGAGCTATGAAAGACAGGGTGAAGTCGCATATGTGCAGGAAGGTTAAGACGAAATGTTGCATCATTAATCTGCGCCGTGATGACAAAAGGTCCTAAGCCTTGATAGTCAAGCTTAGCACACGGTCGGGTAGTCTTGATGTGACGACGAAGCAACCATACACGGTCACCAACCTTAAACGGAGACTTAAGACGATGTCGATCGGCATTGGTCTTATGGTGTGCTTGCGCTTTCTGAAGATGTGACGATAACTCGAACTGGATTTGTTGTAGTCGGTGGAGGTGATGCGCCGCACTAGGGTTTCGTGACACCTCGAGAAGATCCAGTATACACCATCGAGGGTGGTTGTCGGTGTAGGCAAAGAAAGGTGTAACTTTGGTAGAAGAGTGGACCGTGTTGTTGTATGCAAACTCGGCAAGATGTAAAATTTTACTCCAATCATCTTGTTGATAACTAATGAAACATCGAAGATATTGCTTGAGCGTTTGATTTGTGCGCTCTGTTTGTCCGTCTGTTTGTGGATGATAAGCCGAAGAGAGTTTGCAAGAGATTTTGAGGCCTGCCCATAGGTGCTTCCAAAAGTGTGAGATAAATTGAGGACCTCGATCGCTAATAATATCATTCGGGAGACCATGATGGCGAAACACTTCACGCATAATGAGATCTGCAGTTTCTTCACTATTGATGGTCTTTACACATGGTACAAAATGTGCCATCTTGGTGAACCGATCCACTACTGTTAAAATAGTATCAAAGCCTTTGGAAGGTGGCAGATCCGTAATGAAATCCATAGAAATAGACTGCCATGGCTTGTTGGGAGGGGGTAATGGTTGTAGTAAGCCATAAGGGTGATGTCGGGGTATTTTGGCGCGACAACAGTGTCACAAGTGCGAACATAATCTTCGACAAATTTTTGCAAGGCCTCCCAGTCTTTAGCTCTCATTACATATCTTGTATCCATTCTCTTTCTTTCTCTATCTTATACATCCATTCTTCTCTATCCTTCTTCCATCACTCTATCTTTTATCCTTGGTTCTGACAATTTGATTCGAATTGATTTGAGAATACATGTATGCGCTTATTTATAGGTTCCTATAGAATAGCTTAGAGATTTCTAGAATGTTCTAGAATGTTCTAGACCTAGAATGCTCTAGGACATTCTAGAACATTCTAGAATAATCTAGAGTTTTTACAATAATCAATGTAATACAAGAAGTAGCTTTTATTGTTTCATATAACAATAAGCTATCTTAATGGTTGAGGTTTTCAAGTATGAATTACAAGGTTTGAGGTTCAAGTCCGGGTGACGCCATAATGGTCATGTGTTCATGACACTATCTACCAAACCATATTTCCATGTCTTGCATCCAATCAATCGAAACATACAATTTTCCTTTTATGCGTCTTTTGGATCTTTTTGCTTGATTGTCGTGCAATTCTAAAAGTATTAGATGTGAGGGTTGTGTGAACCTTAAGCATGTATTCAACAACCCTTTCCATGGCCATGATCTTAATGGGAAGTGGTCCCGTCTCAAGGAGGAGGGGGGTGTATGGCGTTGACTTGTAGAAACTTTGTAAGAAAATGTTTTTGGACATTTTTAAACTCTTTCCAAGTGGATTTAGGGATGCTACCATCCCATAGAGAAGCATTGGTGCCACAAAGTGTTGAAAAGGTATTTCTTGAGAACCAAACACTTAATATCTCCATAATTGCATTTGTTCTCAAATGCATAATATGCTCTCTTTCCCGCCTCTAAGCACCATATAGCACATTCATCCATGATTTGAAGGAACTTCAAGACCAAGATATTTGAGGCTTTCCACACATTTAAGTGACTCATTATTGTACATGATACATGGTTATCTTTTTTTTGGCTCTTCACAAGCATAATCTTTGTTTTAGAGTTATTGACATTTAATTTAGTATGCATGTAAAATTTTATAATGCCTTCATAAGCTTTTGTGTATCTCCGAAAGTATTTGCAAAAATCACTATATCATCTGCATTTAACAAAAGCATATCGACTATATTCCCAATGACAACTTCTTCAACACCTTCTTCCTTTACAAACTTGGCAATCATTCCTTCCAATTCATCAATGCATAGACCAGATAGAGTTGGTGAGGGTGGCATCCTTGTGTAACACTAATAGTGCTATTGAACTTTTTTGAAAGTTTATCGTCCATATACATTTAACATATAACATTCTCATATATTCACTTGGCACCTTGAGTTTTTCTATTTGCCTCCAAAGATACTCACTAAGTATCATACCAAAAACTTTCAAGTCTATGAAGCAACAATATAAAACCTTTAACCCTCAAGTGTCTTTCTTCCGTTAATACTTGAAGGGTGACAAGACGATCAATAGTGTTTGTGTTTTTGAAAGGCAACTTGTCCACAAACTCTTTTACCATTTTTTTCAAACCATGCACTTATCTTTGATTCCATTACATCCAAATAGTTTTGCCATTAGCGGGCCAACCATGATAGTTTGATAGTTGTTTACATTATTTACATATTCACCTTTATGCAAAGGTTTGATCCAATTTGTAGTCCAATCATGTGGCATGCCATGTTGAAATGCATTATTAAACATATCACTTATCCATGCATGTGGTTCCTTTCCCGTCCATTTTAGCATTTCTGTTGTTATACATTGAAGATCGTTTGAGGCCAATTTCTTAAGTCTTATGCATATATCTTCAATTGTAAAGGTAAATAAGAAGACCATGTGCATTGGTGGTGTTGATCTATTTGGGATATTCTCTTGGTTGTGGGGTTCAAACCAATGTATACTCGAGTGCAGGCGATCTTAAATTGCCCCCCATAACCACTTCGGCAAACCAACCATTGTGGGGCATAAATTTAATGCTTCTTCATATCAACACCTTTGAATCTGCGCAGCGACAAGACACACCTTGGTAGCTAGCAAAAATGCATATGGAATTCCTTAGATGTGTGGAAATGCCTATGGGAGAGAAATTGTACATGAATTATAGGGAGAGAGATAATTGACATGAAGGCAAATGATATCTTATAGAATCACTCCTAAAAAAGAGAAAAAAGGTGATATTTCATTGTTATGGGATGCCCTTATGTGTATCTTATTAGAGATAAAGTGGTGATGACCATTGACGACGACAGACGATTTTTTAAGGTGAGAGAGAGAGAGAGAGAGAGAGAGAGAGAGAGTGTGAGAGAGAGAGAGAGTGAGTGAGTATGTGTGTGTGAGTTTGACTTTAGTAGCAAGGACATAGTTGGATAACGTCAAGCCCATGCTCTCTCCATTTCTTTTAGAACCTTACAATTTGCTAATAGAATTTCCTAATGGAATACACTTTTGGAAGTTTTTTTATTATAGCCAATGTCTCTTTTGATGTTCTAGATCTGGCTATTCCTCTTATAGTATAGTTCACCTCATTGAAGTGTTGGGAAATTGAGATCAATGAATCGGAAAAACATCATTTTCAACTTTACTATACTAATGTTTAGTTTCCCCTAATTGATTTAATAAGTAGTTTAATGGTCACTGTTAATCACAGTAATGAATTAAAAAACCCCGTCGTGGATCTCAACCATCAATATTGTAAGATTTCAGAGGGATGGGAGGAAGATTTGAGATAAAATATCTAGCATGTTTCTTCAAGGATTTTTTAAAGCCTCATTTAATTCCTTAAAAGACATCTCAAATGCACTAATAATGGATTTGATGTCATCACATTCCTATTCAAAAGGAAAAAACAACAATGACAATTTCATTTTTAATAGAAAAATATCAAGCATTTCTCATTGGAATTGTGCTTTGAGTATGCTTTGATTGGCAATGGTGTTTCGTGAAAATGTGCATCTACCTCAAATAATTCGAGGTGGTTATTTACTACATGTTAAACTTGTCATTCTTTTTATAACGTTAATTTGATTGCCTTTAACATGGGAGAGGTAAAAATTGTCAAGCAACAAACTAAGATATATAGATAGAATCCTCACGGTTCATAGTGTGATCAATTAGATTGGACCAAGTCCATGGCAAGAACCGAAGTGGAGGTTTGAGATTATGTGAGAGAAGGAAGTTATAGCAATTGCTACTGCTTTGCTACAAATAAAAGTGAACACCTTATTGAAAAGTTGAGGTACCACATCTACAAAGAGGTTTGGTCCTCCTCCTATATGGGTTCGCATTGATCCTAAGGATGCTTCACATGGACATCCTACTCATGTAATGCCAAAGTGCTACCTTCTCTTCAAAGTCGAGATGGCTTTCTTGTTAAATGGAGCATCACATATTGATTAGAATATTCCTTATGGATGAAGTTACGAGGCATTTACTTATTGTGAGTTATCAAATCTGAACCTTGTTTGACCCACCTAAGGATGTGTCTCTAAGCCCTGTAGTAAAAGATCATTTGGGATCTTATGCTCATATTCTAGAGATCAAGTTTTTCTTGATCCAATGCAAACGTTCCCCCTTTCTTACTACCCTAGAAATTTCCTTTCAAGGAAAAGAGAGGTATTCATGCAACAAGTAATATTTCATTGCTCCCGTTTTTCAAAAAATGGTCATCTTTCATGATGTATTACATGTTAAAGTAAAATGTAAAAACATTCCCTTCACACACATACATGGGTGGATATGAGTACCTACAAGCATGTGAAGAATGAAGTGTGTTATTCCATATCCATATCTCTCTAGTAAAAGGCATATGCATACTTGTATATATGAATCTATCATTGCAGATTTTACCAATAGCTAAGCAAGGTTTATAGGCGAGAAATCCTGGATTCAAAACTACTGGGTTTTTTATCAACTAGGATATATTTCCCATGTCAACGTGAATCTTGACGGATTTGTCTTATATCCAACAACCAAAACCAGGTAATAACATCAACACATGTAATCAATAGTTTTTCTTTAAAAAAATGTCTTTACAAATTAAATTTCTACAATCTAATAGCATTGTCTTCTGCCACCATTTGTAAGAATAATTGTTTCCTATTATTTCCTCTTTTCCAATTTTTGTCTTTGCAGTTGCAAGAATTTCAAAGTGTCTGGATAAAAAAAGCAAATTGTTGAAATGTTATATAACACTTGAAAGACAATATAATGATGTTATAAAGCCCAATTACAACATTGATGCCACATTGTCGTAACGTAAAAAATGATTAGGTCCATGATTCATAAACAATCCACCTTACTTGGAAATTACAACCATCCTATCACCAAAAAGGACATAGGCATTGTCTCTAACAATGTGTACTAAGTTAAGTGCATTAAGTTTTGGAATGTATTAATGCAATTAAAATAATTATAGGTCAAGTATATCCCCATATTCTTGGGCATGAAAAGATTTTGAATCAAGTGGTGAAGGTTTTGAATCCAACTCATGATGTAATCAAAGTATAGTGCTTTATCAATGATGGGAAATGAACTTAAGAAGTGTCACGTCATATTTGTGTAATCTCCTACATTAAAGGCATACCACATTATGAAAAGTGAGAGAGAGAGGATATAAGTGGATCCTTGTTAGAGGTAGACAGATTGACAATGTCAAGCAAGCCATAGCACCGATCAAATTTGGTGGTTGTGTATAGTAGCTATAACTTCATTGGAATTGAGGAACACAACACATCATTGCAGTTATTGGTTATAGATTTACATCTTATTCCCTATATTAAGTTTTCAAATGTCAAACAAATATTAGTTTAGGAATCCATGAAGCCTCTATGGAACCCACGTACATGAAAGGTTTCAATACCAAAAGGTAAATATATGAAAAATAGAAGATAATGCAAATGGATCCATTGGTCAAACATGAATATCTTTAGTTTTAGCATTGCCATCATATAGTTTAGAACTACCTTTGTGAATATCAAAGAAAATTATAAGAAGGTACAACTAAATGGAGATGAAACTAATAGAAAGAGCAACTTCATTCAATGTTGGCAAAATAGGGCACAGTTGGTGGACATACAAAAGAAATTTGGTGACTTGAATGAGTAACCGATAAACAAATTCTTTACATGGGTTTGCTCTTATTACAATCATAGATAAACTAATAAGAAAACCTAGATCTTGTGAGAGAAGAAGAAGAAGAAGACAAAACTCAATGTTCATAAAAAATGCTTTAAGAACACTTGTTGCCATGTCTTCAGGTTTATGCATAATTATTTCATAGGAACATTGAATCAAGTCATATAGACACAAAAAACTTGAAACACATTCCCTACAACCTTGCATGAATCGTTAAACTTTGGGTTGAAACTGTTAAAATATTAACACTCTGGTTTTGCATGCTTTTTATGGATTAAAAATCAATATTCCACTATTTGTCAACTTACACAATATTTGAAAAGTGGATTCTAAAATCACAAATAAATGTAAGAGAAATTCCATTAATACTTTTAACTATGCATTATCAATCATTTCATCAAAATCAACTTAAGTGCAAATGTTGATATAGCTAGATATAATGACAATGAGAATTGAGCCCATGTGCAAAAAGAGGATGTTGATGTAACTAGTAAGGTTAGATATAGATGTGACCAAAGAGGTCATGAGATAGACGACATGTTTTGTGATGGAAGATAGTGGTTTTCATTTCACAATGAAGAATTCACCAAGAGTTATAATAAAGTTTATTATAATGCGCACAATTACAAACAACAATACTATACATAACGTGCCAGAAGAATGTGCATCGACAACTCTATATATCCTAATTGGGAAACACTCTTTCTTATAACTTGTAACTACTTGTCATGCCAAAGGAAATGCCCTAAGCTCACCCTTATTTCCTTTGAACTTTATTTATTATTCTCTGGATTGTTAGCCTACTTTGTTTTGTTTTTAGAGCTGATATTAGGCAGCATCTATCGCACTACTTAGAAAACTATTTAGCATTCAATGCAAACAATCTTAAAACATGTTAACACCATCATAAAACTAAATTTAGGGCAAAGCTCCTTGCGATGTCAACATGTTAGCAAATACTCCACACTAATCATATAAAGTGTCTAGAATATCTGCAGAGTATTAAGGTTCAAAATTCATGACAATTGTGTGCTCAATCTTGAGAGCAATGTGCAAAGAATTGAGAGAATAATGCAAGTATTAGATACCTGAACATCAATTTAGCATGCAGAGTATCCGTGGCCTTCTGTCATCACATGTTTCAGAAGCGTACAGAACATCTTTGTACCTATCCTTTGATGAAAATGGAAACGAACCATTTTTCTCCTTGTATCAAATCAGTGAATTGCAAATTGCAGTGACGTAGGCAAGGGTTAACTTGCAATCAATAATAATGGACATAATTAGTTATCGATTGAGTGTCTATCCAAACGAGAAGGAATTGAACTCTGACATTTTGGCTTACACCAAAAACTAAGAATTACTTTATTTTGAAAATAGCATTTTGGTAGCCCAACGTAAAAAATGTACTCTACAAAGAATACAAAATTGTATGTTACAACAATATGTACAGTTCTCCTAATGAATAGTGGGCAAAAATAGCTGTGTATGCTTTGCCCATTGCATCATATGATCTGTAAAATAAATGCTATAGTACATTCCAGTAGAAGAACCATCCACTGCTTCCTGGATGAAAAAGAGTTATGAGACTATATCTATCTCCTTTAGTTACAATTAAAATCTGCTTCAATAAAAGAACTCTGAGCTCTCTTTCCCAATCTGAAAATTAGAGAATCTGGGCAAGTAAAGAGTATTATTGGGATTGGATTGCAACCCAATTGTGTATATGGTGATGATGATGCTGTACATATTACACTAAATCGAGCTTAGCACATGAAATTTCTACACGTTGCTGCCCCACAAAGGCATGGAACCTCCTTGCTCTCCGGATCGAATTGGTAGTCGTAACTTCAAAACCCACAATGCAATCAGTTATTTTAATCAGAGAAAATGCAGAAAAGTGCATTGGAAAGTTGATAATACTCTTAATTCATGTGGGATATTGAAGTAAAGTACTTACGTCAACTCTTCACCCATCTTTAACGACCTTTGTGCAGTCAAGACGATGCCTATCTCTCCACCAGTGAGAGAGAAGATCTTAGCATAGCAGTTTGGCGCACACTACATAGTGATCCATCCACAAGGAGAAGTTAAAATTCTTCATCTTGGTATTGCAATATATATTTCAAGTGAGCCAATCTAGAGCAGCATGAGGAAGCAATCTCACAGAATGATTGATAAGACGCCCCATATTTCCTTTCTTCGTTGCATCAATGATAGCTTCATCACTTACTTTAAAGAACTGTACCAAGTCACAAAAAGAGAGGGCTGATAATAGAAATCTAGAGAGCATAAGAAATTTCTATGAGAGTCAATGGAAGGCATAGAGATTTATCCTTTTTGTTATAGACAATAATTACACAGATCACTCACATAGCATCCTTTACCCTTTCCAGAATAGCATTTCTCACGCAGATCTGCAATACTTCTTCTTACCAATTCTCCACGATATTCAACTACCTGATTGTAAATCACATCAAAAGATTTAGAAAAATCCGAAGTGGAAATGTCATTGCGTACTTAGCCAACCAAGATCTTACCATTTCACCCTTTTGAATAGGACGTCGTGCAAACAATCCCCAGCCATGTATAACGGACTTTCCACAGCAAACTCTTTTCTTTTCACTTCTCTATTGGTTGATAAAACATGAACGCACAAAAATAAAATCATATACCAGAGTTTCCAGAAATTACAAATATAAAATGTTTAGTGAACCTGAAAAAGTAAAGAAAAACCATCTATAGTGGTGACATACACTTCCTGTTAGACTGTTTATTACTTCTGGAGAATGCCAGCTGTAGCCTCCCACTATATGTGCAATTGCTTGTTCATCAATCTTCTGCAGAAAAATAAGAAATAAAATAAATTTAAATTAGCATCTCTCAAGAGGCCAAAATTCCTATGAGACCAAACAAGAGAATATATCTGAAAATAATATTTTATTTTAGAGAACAAACCAAAATAAAAAGAAAAAAAGCTGTTATGATACAGTTCTAATCCGTTGCGATGAGCTGATCAGAGGTTTTGAACATATATGAAGAGTCAAGAGAACGAACCTTCGTACAAAATAACTTCATCTGGACACTATATTCAAGACATCTGGAAGCATAAGAGATTCCATTTTCTCCAATCAAGATGCTGTCAGTATGATTAGGCACGATATTCTCTATGATTGATATTTTATTTTCTTTGTCCTCCTCTGGATGGTTTCCTGTTTGGCATTTCTCGTCAGACGATGTAAGAAAAAGTTTTGCATCTGGATCAGGAGTTCTGCAGTGTCACAGAAAATAAATAATGATAGCCATCATCAGACACAGTCCAGCAGTGATATTGTTATCACTCATTTCCAAACTTGAGTGTTGGGAGTTTAGAATTAACCAAGTAACTAGGGACCTTCCTAGAGATCTAAGTTCTGTAAGTTCTCATATGATGGTACGATATGAACGTAACTTTGCGAAATGAGAAACAGTTTTTGGTCAGCACCTTCCATACGAGAAATGATGGACACTACACCATACATAGAGAACACAAAATTCTTAAAAGATCAAACCTAGTTTCAAACACATAACCCTACTGTTATTTGGGGCTTCAGCAGACTCGGGGTTATTAAGATACATGGGTCACTTGAGTACATTGACATGTTTTGGTGGCTAATTGCATGTAACTGACTATTGAGGACAGATAATAAGGCATAAGAGCAAAGAACCCAAGAGAGTTCTTTGGATCAACACTCATGTGTTGGTAATTCTAGCAGCTTTTTGAAAACAAATAACAAACCTGTGATTGGCACAATAACTAATCCTTCTATTCTCCCAGCTTCCTCCATTCTTTTTTATGGTATGCATCTTCCAATTGAAAATCATATTAAAAAAAACTATCAGCATAATCAATAAGAATATGTTGGCCAAATAATTTTTGCTAAACTCTAAGATATTAAAGTACCTCCATATGATAGCCAGCTCGGGCAGCACACATCACATGGTATGTAGTAGGGCACTTGACACATTGTATACATACTCCATGTACTTGTTTGCACACTACACAAATCTGCAAGATTAGATAAGATGCCAACGTTAAAATATATGCTGTTAAGAGAAAAATAAAACAAAAGAGAGCAAACGTGAGAACAAAATGCATATATAAATAACAATTTTTACCTGCTGAAAACGGGAAGGATCAATTTTTGTCAAGCCATCTGCCGGCTCCATCATTGTAGTATTTTTGAAGACAATTTCTTCCATAAACCAAGCACAAGTTATGTGCACCCAAAATCCATAAATTGTTGAAGGCTTCAATGCCCCACCTGATAAGAAAAGTTATAAATTTATCTAATCAAATTGATGAAAATATGCATTTCACATCCTAAATGTGAGTTTCTGGTACCTTTTACAGGGCATAGGCAGCATTCATGTTCAACATCTGGGTTCTCACAAACACGGCATATAAAAGACCCATTTGATGCTTTTTTTCCATAGCATTTCTCATGAATGGCTAGCCCACATCTGTCATCATCAAGCACGATAAAATATTAATTTCTAATAATATTAATATATAATGTACATAAATACCTACCGAATGCATATCATGATTTTGTTCCAGTCATAATCTTCAATCCATCGACAAACAGCACACTTTTCTTCTGTCCAGTTTGCAATCACAGGTTGATAAGGTTCTGTGAAAAATAAAAGCATAAAATCAGAGAAGTTACAAAATATACCAAAGCAATCATAAAGGAGACGACATCAGTTCATAAATCCCTGAACTCCCAGATAAATTTCAAAGCTTTATATATTGCTGACGTTATCATATGATGAATAATGAGGAGTCGGTTATTAACACTCAGCACAATCCAATATATTTTAAAACAGATAAATAAAACAGATCTTTCCAGAAACCATTAATGATGTTGATAAAATAAGTGGATCTACTAAAGATTTGCAAGGTGGAGCAGCACAAACTAAAAGCATTGACTTTACCAGCCTGATCAGGTACAGGTACATGGAAGTTGGCATACATTGATCACACAAAGGCCCTCAATGAGAGTGTCATCCCTAGTGAGAATTGATTTGCCCCATATGCATGCTATCATTTACCCCATCATCATTGAAACCATGTATCTGATTCACATGCTTCATGGAGTATTTACTTATTCTTGTCATGCACATGCATCATGCATGCTGCTACGAGTACAAACTTTGTATTTAACTTACTCAGATCAAAATATTGGTGGTTCAGAGTAGAATTCTATCACATCTGGGGTAAAAAAATAAGCAGAATTGATCCAAGAGAGTAACACATGCCAAACACATCTAAGAATGAGCCCAAAAGACAACTTAGCTAAGGAAAAAGGAACAAAAATAAACGCAAAACATATGTTACATGAAAACATACACTTCAACACTAAGCTCAAAATGCAAGTCTGAAATCCTTGACATTCAAGACAGATCACAGTTAAACCATGAAAACATGCCATAGCCTCACAATATATCTTTTTTGAAAATGGTGTTGCATAGAAATCCAAAATTGCAGACATCACTAAACATTCCATGCAGTTCTAAATGAGAGTATCACGCCTAGAAGAACGTAAAAACTTTTCATGCTATTTGGCATTCAAGTTATGAAAAATCATTATGGACGTAGCAGTATTATAAGGTTATGGATGTAGGGGATATACAAAAGCAAACAGGTAATAATATTCATTTTGCCATACGCTGTAAATATGCAGCTAGTTTCCTCTCTCTCTGTCTTGATGGGAGACTGGAATTTGATTCTGTGTACGCTAGACCTGTGGCACCATGCTCCATCATGAATTGTAACTGCCACATGATTAATTGTATAATATGAAAACCAAATCTCAGGAAGAACCAAGTTAGAAAATGTAAGTAACAAACTCTGAAATACCCATGAGTATTTTCATTTCCCCCAAATGCCTCTGATTTTTCAGCATTCCCGGGAATGCTATTGGATAACCCTCAAAAAAGAGAAAGAAGAAACGAATTTATTATGCGATTGCTCTTTCAGAGGTTGAAGACGGGCATTTTGGGAAATAGAAAATACTCAGGGGCATCATGAGAAATAAAGAAAAATTCAGCACTATTTTACTATTTTCCTCAAAATTAAACTTGAGCTTTACCCATGACAAGAGTGTAGTGTTGGTATTTTTGAGTTTAATGCTCTGTTTCCATTTCTTCTTCCGGCTTCCTGTGTGTCTTTCCCATTTTGAAGGACCCATCATTTGCCCAGGGGTGCAATGCCCACACTCGCATAATATTCTGCCATGAGTAGATAATTATATCATAACTCAGAAGGGGTCCTATTGTATACAAACAGCTGGAAGGATTCACGACAAGATACTGATAATGGAGGAACTTACTGATGAAATTTGGGAATATATTTTGCTTCCAACCCATAACAAACCACCGCTATCTGATCAGGAACCACTATCACGATCTCTTCATTTTTTTTCCTGATTTCACACAAAAAGAGGCTAATGCTAAACCATGTCCCAGCTTAAAAACAATCCTATCCCTTCGTAGAACAGTTTCTATGTGAGTTATTTGGGTCTTACCCCGCCACAATATGACTTCTTGAAGTTTCTTCATGTGCGACTTTAGAAACAACACAGCGTACATTTTCTTTGTTCCATGTGTCCTAATACACCATTCAATGTCATTCAGATACATAAAACCGTAGTAACATATCTGAAGAATCTATATGAAATAAGAGGCATACAAATATCATATCAACAAACGAAGAACAAAACAGTTTCCATTCTTCCTTTCTACATGGTTACTCACTTCATGTCATGAAAATGACCAAAATCATCAACTAGATAAATATCATGCAAGGCAGTACTTTCTTTACCATTCCTACACCTTGCAGTTCCCACTAACTTCAAGTTTTACAGTAGTATATTAAAAAACATACCAACCTTTTGCAACTGCTCACTAGGAGTGCGCAAATCTGATTGGCTAATAACATCTATAGGTTTACAAATATTTTTCCAATTCTTTGAAGGTAGCTGAGATTGTGAGATATATTGACATTGCTCAATGCCGAATTCTTCCAGTATTGCTTCCTCGATTGCTAGTTTGAATGCAATTGGTCTGCTGCTTTTTTGTCCTTTGAATCTGTAATAGTCACCCACTTTGGTCAACAACAAAAACAAAAAGTAACTAAAAAGGACGCTATTTGCAAAGCACAATCAAATGCATTCCCACTTACTAGCAAACATTGTAATGAATTAACCATGGAAGAAGAAAATTTAGCTATAAGCTACAAATAATGTTGGGATGAATTATAAGTCTGATAGATTAAAATAGGAGCACAAAATATTAATCTAATCTGAATACGAGACTTCTTCCTAGTTTTGAGCATTTCAAGCTAGGGGGGTTTCAAAAAGCAATAGACTGGGTCTTACAGAGAGGCAAAATGCTAATAAATGAAGGCCTGGTTTATATTTCAGTCACCTGTCCAAATTTTCTATGAAAGGAAAGACCATGCTCCGTTTGACCCAGGCATAAGCCTGTTTAGACAAAACACAAATTTTAGATAATATACTGAAATTCACAAATAAAAAAAACTCAAAAATATCTGAGTTTTCTCTATTTCTCTAGTTGCCTCTGAGTTTTCATTTTTCATTTCCCAAATGCCCTAATAAACCCCTGAAAGAGAGTAAAACAGGAACAAGTTGACCACATAATTTCTAAAATCGCACATACAACTGCTGTTTCTGGGGTTGATCAAGGATATCTGGTGAAATAACAAAAACTCAAAGGCATCTAGGGAAATGCAGAAAAACTCACATTTCAGAGTTCTGTTCCTTCATTAAATACAGACACACAATCTACCTCCTCTCTACTTGTTGCCCCATAAAACATCACACATAACCGGAACGGGTTTCTTGCATTGAGTATTGATTCGGGAACATCTTTTGTTGGATCAACAACTTTTGCAGGCCATATGAAACCATTTGCAGTTTCTAGCTTCACCCAGACAATGTCACCAATGGCAGGATTCGCTACATGTTGCAAACTGGCATTCTTCTCTTGCATTGCTTCTGAACCAGAAGTTATCTTGCTACCCTGCTGCCTCATCGTGGATACACTATTGTTTTTCCTGGGAAACTTCTTTGAAGGTTCTCTTTGAGATACTAAAACACCTGTAGATATCTTCTTCGTCTTAGCATCGAAATCCAATATACTAGTATCAATAACTGCCTTTTGATCACCATCCACTGTAGATGATGGCTTGTGAGCATCTTGCACATCCATGGTGGCTGATAAATGCATTTCCTTTGCACCATCAAATACAATTTTCTTTGCGTTGGGTAACTTGTTTTGTTCACTGTTTACACCACGCAACTCAATAAATGCATGATTGACCTTATCTTCTTTAAATTTTTTATTACGAGAAGTCGCAATTATGTTTTCATGTGGCTGAAGATTGATAGAATTGTTCCTTTTACTCTGCACCATTGGTGATAGTTTATGTTTTACAATCATCACCTTCTCTGAAGGCTTCGCATTCTGTGTAGATTGTTTTCTTGGTTTCTTCCAATGCTCTTCCAAAACAGAGTCACGGAACCGAGAAGGTAATGTTTGTGTTCTTCCTCTTCTACTCTGAACTAGAGGAGCTTCTGGAAATTCCTGTAGAAGCTTCCTTATAGCTATCATATCATCATCTTCAACATCATCTCCATTGATTTCTGAGGGTTTAGTACATGTTTTAGTACATTCGAAATTAAGATTTGAATTGTCTTTGATGATTTGAACATTCTTCTTCTTCTCTGACGCATATCTTATGTCATCTGTTTCCTCTAATTCATGGTTTCTAAGCTGCGCTTCAAATCCCGAAGCTGCTTGAACCAGAACATCCAAAGAAGAGAATTTTTCGTTTCTTCTCTGCAATCCAAACTCAGCTGCCACACTTTGATGAGGAATAACATCATCCGAAAAACCCATTTTCGAGACAATATCTGCCTCTTTCTTATCATAGTTTTCTGTCATCGTTCTTGGTAATTTAAACAATTTCTGAGGATAATCTTCCTTCTTGATAACTAAGCTGGATGGAAATCCATGGCTTTTTGTTAATGAAACTTTGGGCTGAAAACTGTGATCAGAAACCAAAGTAGAACCATAGCATTGGCTCTTGATCATAAGCTTCCTCACCTTAGCATCCTTAGCTTGTGGAATAGAATCACCACAAGAGCTTCCATTAGAGCTTATACAATACTTCCTTTTCTTTGTTTTCGTTTGTTTCCCTTGAAATTGGTCTGGAAGGGATCCATTATTGTATGGAAGGTCTTTCAGTTCCAACGTACTCAAGAATTTCTTCTTTTTCTTTGCTGGAGGTTCCATAGCTACAAAACTATCGGAAGAAGCATTGTGTTTTTTTCTCAGTTTAGTGCACTTACCAAGTTCAAAGGTTCCATTAAAGCTTCTTACAGTGAGTTTTGAACTGTAGTGAGAAGGTAGCATAGAGTAATGGAATGCTTTCTGCGTTCATCATCATTGGGACCAGTTATTTTTTGCGCTTTTTATTATTATTATTATTTTTTTACTATCTGTAGCTCTAACAATCTTCGTGTTCGTATTCTTCTTCACTTCAACGTTTCCATGGCTAACTGATGCAGGCGTACATATTTAAAGTTCCAAAGATTAGAGACTGTAATAGCGTACTTAAATCCTGTGCATTGTTCTGTGGCCCAAGCTTTCCAAGGCGAAGAGATTATAATATAATGAGAGGGAGAGAGCTACGTGATCGAAATTGCGTTACCTCATTTGAGCAGTTATGATGGTGATCCGCCATGGCAGCAGTGGAGCGTTCGTCGCCGTAGGAGGAAAAAAGACGGCAGGAAGGAAGCAGGGAGAAGATGAAGAAGAAGAAGACGCGCCCGCTGTCTGTCTGTCTGTCTGTCTTTCTGTCTGTGCGAGTAAACAAAGGAAAATTACACACAAAAATCCAAATCGGAGGCGCAAAGCAAAACTTGAAAAAAAACAACACTAAAACAAAAAAAACACCTTCAACAACAATTAAACGAGAAAAACACACTCACTCATTTATGTACATGTATATGTATATGTACATATGTATGTATCTATGTATATATACATGTACATGTATAACATACATATGTATATATAGACACTTGTATTTGAGTACATGTATGTACATGTATACATATGTATATACTACACATGTATTTGTTTGTATGCATGTATACATGCACCATCCCCGACACAGACAGCGAGCGAGCGCATGGAGATCAACATCAAGCATTTGGGGGCCCCACTTCGCTTGTATCGATCACTCCCTTAATGCTCGTATTAAGAGGCCCCTTTCCACCAATTGCGTCTCTTTTGAGAGTTTGTGGGCAACTCTTCCTTTATATAGTGAAATTCCTTCCCCCCTGCTAGGTCACCACATGTTGGGACATGTCCTAGGTCCTTCCTTATATGTTGTCCCAAATTTTTTGGATAACGTGGATGTCCGCATTATAGTACCCTTGAATCCACTAAAATTAGCCTTTCATGCTATGCTAGCCCTTAAGGCCACACCCAAAACATACTCCACATTTTCAAAACATTCGACTCTTGTCGTGACAAATCAACTTGGGGAAGTTAGATTTAAGAACACGCAACTCTTTCTACCAATTAGCATGACATGTAGTTCCTATTCTCAACTTAGTCTACCTTTAAATCCATTAAAAAACAACCTTTAACATTGGTACTTCAAGCTTTGCTTATTGGCAATATTGACATTTGTCTCCAACCCCCCCCCCCCCCCCCCACACACACACACACATTGTTTTAACTTGTTGGGCTTCAATTGATATAATCTTATCAAACTTCCATTGAATGATGTGACTTGGTTAGCTCAAGATGAGCCTTGTTAAGTAAATTGAAATACCTAGATTTTTTTGCTAACTTACCGCATTTTTTGAGCTAATTCCTTATAAGATACTTTAGAGGTTGACCCTTGCCGGATAGTAAGGTGTCATCAACAATAAAAATGGTGCATGTTTCAAGGTACTTGAACATGGACAATTCATATCTAGAATTGTAGATGTTCACACTATTGTGACATTTGCATTATAGTTATCCTAACACATTGTGTGATATTTATGCTTGATCACCGACTGTTAAGCATATATCTTGGCTATATGGTGAGCATGCATAAGATTAGAAATATTACATACATGCAATATCTCAATATTGTCAACCCATTATGGTTCAATGTCAGTCTTCAGTGTGATTGTGTCGCTTTTGTTTTGCTTGTTTGTAATAGAATTATTGTCCCTTATCTCCTTTTTCAATACAACATTGTTTCTTGGCATAGGCCCTTAATAGCTTGAACTTGAATACCATTTATTATTCTTCTTGACGACATGTAAAAACACCCGAATGTTGATGACCTTTCTCTTCCTTCATTTTCATTTTTGGTTATACTGGTTTGCCATATACAAAGAAATTTTCAATCTTTGTACCTTGCAAGTTGCAAAATAACCACAAAAAATAGACGTGAAGCTTTACTATTCAACTATTAGTTGAACGCTTTATTATTCTCGATTTCCAAATACATTCGTATCGTCCATATCACATGGGAAGATGGCAATGGTACCTTCAGTGATGTCCTTTCTCAAACGCCTTCGCTTGAACAATGCACTTATTGCACAAACCAAGCATAATCAAGTAGGGATGACTATGTGAATGACAATAGCTTAGTGTCGCAACGTATGCTATACCTTTGTGCACTAATGACACCATTGTGAATATGTTATCTCATTATTCTTGTTGGGGTCTTGTTGCAAAAAATGAAGTTAAAATATTTGTCATTCATGCCACATTCTTTACTGTTGAATCTGATAAGTTAGTGAATGTAGAGAGAGAATAGAATAGTTTTTTATTTTTCGTTCACAGGAGGCCAAATATGACCTATATGACCAAATAAACATATCTTCTTGTATGACTCTCCTTCCTAAGAATGGAGGTTACTATTGTACAGTAAAATTCTTTGTGTGAAAATAATGCATGCACATGTGTGCTCACCCTTCATGGTGAGTATGTGAGAAGTGAGTGATATTTGACCACCATTAGGTTTCCATTACATACCTTTAGAGAGAGAGAGAAGTCAAGGAGTTTTTGGAGGGTCATGGTAGGTGGATTACCGTTACGAGCTGCTTGATGAAATATTGATTTTCAAATGTGTTTGTTTTGCATGGTTTCAAAGGAACATCGCTAACATCGATTTTGCATTTGTCTAGTGCCAAAGATTGTTTGGAAACCTATATCTGCAATGCATTCTTTTGTAAGTGGAGTGCAGTGTCAAAATTTCCTTTTCAATGGGGGTGTTTGGTCACGTGGAGTCAAGAATGCCTCCACATTTAGGGATAGCCTTTTGATGTCTAACGTATTGGAGATTACGATATGATTAGCATATGCAGAATGCCTTTGCTTTATATGCTCATGAAGATGGGATTCAAAGACACATTTAATGGACTTCGAGGTGGTTGACGCAAGACGAATTGTGTTCGTCATTTGCATAGGTCCATAATGATGTATCTAGAATAAGGGAGGTGATGGGAACCACGATTGACTTTGTGGTGAGTCAATAGGATATTCTATTCCATGCAGGAGGAATTAAGTATTTATATGTTGAGAAGGCATTGTGTTCGTCATCTGCATAGGTCCATAACGATGTATCTAGAGATAAGGGATGTGATGGGAACCATGATTGACTTTGTGGTGAGTCAATAGGATATTCTATTCCATGCCAGAGGATTTAAGGATTTATAGGTTGAGAGGGCATTGTGTTCATCATTTGCATAGGTCCATACGATGTATCTAGAACGATTGATTTTGTGGTGAGTTGATAGGATATTCTATTCCATCAATTGTGACTCCACTTTTGTACTTAATACATTACTATTAATTACTAAGGGGGGTTTATCCATTAGCAAGGGTGTTTTATCCATTAGTTTGAGTTATTGGACACATACATATCTAAATACTTAACTACCGTAATTGGTGCAAGGTGCATGAAAAAGTAAATAGTAAATACCAATACTTTGAACACATATGTAATTCCTGAACTACCTAAAATGGTGTAGAGGTGCATGAATAAGTAAACACACATCTTTAGGAAAGTTATACCAAGCAAACCTATCATCCCATGCCATACTATGTTTGATCCTTGAGGTTATGAAAATGGGCTCTATTTTGATTCATACGACACGATACCTTGCAATGAAGTGACATGTAAGTCCAACCTTTGTTATGTTGTTCTTTTAGTATGTCTTGATGCTTTTAGTATGTATATACGCATTGGTGAGACAAATGTATGTGTTTACAACTTCATTTCATCAATGCGGTGTGTGTGTGGTATAAAAAGCCTAGAAAAACATAATAGGATGACCATAGGACATTGTAATTCTTTGCAAGAGCAATATGTCCCTTGTGCTCATTGTTGTGACACTCACACTCATCACCCTTGGGGCACTACTAGGCCAATGGGTGGGGTGGTTGGTCCGGTCAAGGAAGCTGCCGCCCGGGCCGATCCCGTTACCCCTCCTCGGGAACCTCCTCCATCTCATAACATCCCCGTTTTCGCATCGGTACCTCGCCCAACTCGCCCGATGTTACGGACCCGTCCTCTTCCTCCGCCTTGGCACCTCCCCAACTATCATCGTCTCTAGCCCCAGCCTCGCACGCAATGTCTTCCAATCCCACGACAAGTCTTTTGCGGGCCGGCCGCCAAGCGAAGTCTCTAGACGCCTCTTCTATGGGGGCGACAAGGCCGCATTCACCTCCACCTACGGCCCCGATTGGCGCTTCACGCGCAAAGTCTACGCTACTCACGTCCTAAACACTCGTCGTATCCAAGAGCTCCATTTCCCTGTCGTTGTCGACGAGGTCCGGCGCCTCGTCCATCGCCTCCACTACTCTAGCACCATCTCCTCGGGGGAACGAGTTCCCGTAAACCTTACGGCCAACTTCTCCTCTCTCATGGAGAGCATCACTTGCCGCATAATCTTCCGCCAACGTGCGTCCGACATTAACGTGATTGCGAATGTGGTAACTGGCGGCATCGGCCGGAAGCAGGAGTTGAACCTCGCACATCTCGTCCGCGAGGGCGCGTGTCTCTTCGGGGCTCGTCTAGTCACCGATTTCGTTCCCTTCCTTGGCTTTCTCGATTACTTGACCAAACAGGCCATGGATCAATGGTTCTCTTGCTTCGACGCCGTCATGGATGCCATCCTCTCGAAACGAGAGGCAGAAGTAGAAATCAATATGGCCGGGAGACACCCAGATTCAGGAAAGGAGACACCTCCGAGGGACATATTGGACGTCCTCTTGGCATGCCAAGAACCTCCATTGAGTAGAGACAAGATCAAAGCAATGATGACGGTATGCATCAAAATTTGTTATTTAGGAAATTTAAAATATGAGGTAGTGAAGGTTCTCCAAATTGTCAATCCTGATATTATTTTATTTTTTAAAACTCCTTTTTAAGCACATTGCAGGAATTGATCGGGGCCGGAATCGACACGACTTTCACAACGCTGGATTGGGCGATGGCTGAGATTTTGGCGAATCCCCGCGTGCTCGAGAAAATCCAAGAGGAAGTAGATCATGTAGTGGGGAAGGAAAGGATGGTGGAGATGGCCGATCTTCCCGATCTCCCATACACCAAGGCAACTGTGAACGAGACACTCCGCAAGCATCCGGCATTGCCATTGTTGCTACCGCACGCATCAATAGAAGCTTGTGAACTGCAAGTGCCATCATCAAGTGATGGCAAGAACCAGCCATTGTACCAGATTCCGTTGGGAACAAGGATGTTGGTGAATGCTTGGGCGATCGGGAATGACCCCGCGACGTGGCAAGATCCCGACAAGTTTCTCCCGGAGAGGTTTCTGGCGGGTCCGAAGGCGGATGTAGATGTTCGCGGACAACACTTTGAGCTTTTGCCATTTGGAAGTGGCCGGAGAATGTGCCCGGGGATGGGCTTGGCATTGGGCGTGTTGGAGCTGAGTGTGGCTAGCCTTGCCCATTGCTTCGAATGGGAGCTTCGGGATGGTGTTGTGGATATGAGGGAGATGTTTGGCATGATCAACCCTCGTAAAGCGCCCCTACATGCGGTTCCCTCATTTCGCCTCCCTAATCATGTGGCATGTATGTGAAGATTGTTGGATATAGTATTTTGTCCAATATTTATGTACATTTTGTGAGAGCCAGCCATAGGAATCTTCCTTCATGTATATACATATATATATAGCATAATGAAAAAAATCTCTTGCTATGAGGGATGATGCTTGTCATGTGTATATATATAAGTTATAACATAATGGAAACTCTCTTGCTATGAGAGATGAAGTCTAGGTGGTAATATGGATTATCTTAAATGTACGGTTGTTGAGGAACAATTGTGTTCACCATTGTGCTTTATAATGGGCAATTTGTATGAAGGGAGTTGTGCCTGTAGATGTTGATTTGTATCACTCTTGACTCTCATGGAAAAGATGAAATTAAAAATTACAATTCATAAGCCACCTTTTGAGATCACATATATGTACATGTGTATACGTAGGTAGTGGTTCTCATGGAAAATATGAAGTTAAAAATTGCGATATTCATAAGCAACCTTTTGAGACCACATATAAAATAGGGAAAAGTATCATGATACCCCTGGAAGGTCGTTTATTTATCAAAATGCCCCTGGAAGTTTCAAATTTATCAAACTACCTCTATGTCCAAAAAATGACCCTTTATAAAGTAATTATACACTCAAATCTTTGGTAAATAGGGCTAGTTTGGGTCCCTTTCTTCCATCTTTGGTCAATAGGGCTTGTGGATTTGAGTGTATAAATACTTTATATAAAGTGCAATTTTTTGGACATAGGGGTACTTTGGTAAATTTGGAACTTTCAGGGGTATCCTGGTACTTTTCCTTAAAGTTAAAAATTGCGATATTCATAAGTCACCTTTTGAGATGCACACATATATTTACATGTGTGTGTATGGACATGTCTATGTATGGGCTCCGTATGGGCTCTGGTCTATAAAATGTTGATTGTTATTTATAGAGTTTATTTGTGTAGATGTACCATCAATTTTCATATACTTAGTGTACCAAGTATATGCTTTGAATTTTCTTGAGATTGTTAGATAACTAGTAAAAAACACACACATATGATTAAATATTTTTTGGAACTACTAAAGGAAACATTATGATGAGTAGATTTCTTAATACTAAACACACACACAGGAATACAAACATGGTTTCATGTTGATCAAATTCTTTCTAAAATAGCATTAAAAAGGAAAGTGTGGTACCTTGAACAATAATGGACATGTGAATGTCTCCCAAACTTTATATAACTTGAATAAACGGTATGTAGACAAGCACTCCCACACCCAAACGTTTTTTATCATACAAGCAAATACGCTTAACATATTTAATTGGTAGCTTGGATCCAATTTAATAGCATATCGTTAAGCACTTAATGACAAGGAAATCAATACCTTCATTTTTTTTATCTCACCTAGGTATCGGCAACTATTTGGTTTCGGCTTTAACCGGTTTGGCCTTGTCCAAACTATAAATCGGTTCAATGACGATGAAGAGGGCGGAATTATAGATGATGAAGAGACCATGCAAAGTAGTGTCGATGACGAAGACGAGTGATGCTTCCAATTGGAAGGGATTCAAACCGTCACGGACGCACCAAACCGCGAAGCATTGTTGAATACGTATTTTATAGATAAAGTACGTTAAATACGTAAAATACTTAGAATACGTGTAGAATACTTAGAATATGTGCAGAATACTTGTAAAATACGTAAAATACTTCTTAAAATTTAAAGTTTTTTTTTTCAAAAAAAGATTTTTTTTTTTTGAAATGATAAATACTTGTTAAATACGTAGAATACGTCAAATTTTAAAAAACGGCAGTTCTAAAATGTAGAATACGTGTAGAATACTTCAGAGTATTCTAAAACGTACTCTAAACGTAGAATACGCATTTTTTAACAACTATGCCGCAAAGCCTTAACCAATTTGGGTGTTTCCAAACCAGGTCTTTAATCAATTAAGGCTAAACCTGTTTAGCCAAGCTAGTTAGGCCTTAATCGGTTTGGTTCAACTTGAGCCATCCCAAATTAAGCTCAAACCGGTTAAGAAACCTCAAGCCTAAACCGAACCGTTTACACTGAACTGCCAAACCGTTTTAAATGGTAAACGGTTCGATTTAGGCTTGAGCCAAGCCTTTGCCAATTCCTAGTCTCACCTAATGCTCACAATTAACCCTTGAAAAAGAAATTGTATAAATTGCTCAAGTACCATGTAAAACTTATCATATGATGAAAATAACAAAGTAATCGAGCATTTGACAAAATAAAGGTACCCCTAGATGCATTTTTCGAAGTCTTTCACTTAAAAAATCGTAACAATGCTAAGGTGAGACATACGAGAGTCTAGGTTTTGCATCCAATTGTATCTTGAGACTTGGTTTCCAAGAAAGCTTAACAATGCAAATAATTAGTGAAGACAACATACGATTCCTAGTAGCTCTAATTAGCATACCATTCCCCTAGTAGTTACAAATTAAGACCCACCAAATCAGATCATGTCAGCCACAATGAAATATGTAGAACTTTATCATGTCAGTTTACTAAACCAACAAATCCAATTGTTGCCTATCATTATTAAGTATATGCAAACTTTCATTTGTGTTCAACATATGGTGTTTTTTTTATGCAATTTTATTATTTACACAAGCAAGGGTATCATATACAAAGTGGAGGCAATTCAATGAAAACTTTGAATGCAAATTATAGAGTCATTTTACCTAGTGAAAACTTTGAATGCAAGTTATAAAATAGATTTAGATATAGTGAATCCCTTTCGGGCATTATCATTGCAAGACATTGCTAGACTATGTCCATGAATGTATAGGTGTGCAAATGGATTTAAACATGATACACAATTTTGATCCTCTTCATGTAAGAGATATACTTGAATCCAATACATTGCTATAAGACAATGTTGTCCAACTAGTTTGTGATCATGGCAATGGATCTTCCGGTGACCACAATGATCCACAATGTTATGTATTCGTCCAAAATTATACCTTTTTTCAGTTGAATTACCACAATTGCATCGATGTAATTAGCTCTTGTAAGCAATTGTGGTATTTCAACAGAGGAGAGGTATTTATGGAATTAAGATGGACTTGCTAAGTAGAAATTTCATATTAAGATATTTGAATTCAAGTGAATAAGTGCTTAAAGATAGATGCAATCTATTGCTTTTAAGAGCCTTGTCTCAAAAGTAAGTTGAGAACTTTTGAAAAGAGAAGCAACTCACACAATAATCTATCACCCTTCAACTTCAATCATTCTCTCTTTATGAAGTTCACACATTTTTTACAATTCTTGTGAACATTACTCATTTTTCACTCCCTCGAATGGGTTTCTAGTGGTTAATCATTGATACGTCTTTTTGCCCTTTGCTTGCAATGTCATGTCTTATTTTGTTTTCTAATGTAAGTGTCCACACTTTGAAGGTAGCAACTATTTGTCACTATCTTATTCATTCCCAATTTTGTCAAAGAAACGTCAATGTTACGTGATCTTGAAGCTGAATAATCTATACTATAGATGTTTCTCTTTGTGATTTTTTGGCATTTGAAGAAATATATGCTAGGGGACATGCATTAGAGAATTCAACAATCTTGGAGTCAAGCATCCAACAAAGATTGATTACATTTTTGGAGTTTATTTCTTTGAGATGGAGAAAGAGTAACAACTTGGTTCTCTTTTTGCAATAAAATTATGTTTGCTTTTGGTTTTTCTTTTGCATTTCCTTTACTATTTATCTAGGAAATATGCTCATGTTACAACATTTGACATTAGATTACATTTTTGGGAGAGAGGTTACTCATCTCATGAGGATGTTGTTGCCACTTGATTGTATCCTTTGAAGAGATGCATTTTCTTCCCTTACGATGTTAAATATACTCGATTGCCTCCTTCAATGAGAGGTTGCTTGTTCAATTAAGATGTTGTTGACACTTGATTGCATCATTTGAGAAGAGGATACTTCAACTTGTTCAGTCACAATGTTGTCAATGGTTAGCATCATCATTCGCGAAGAAGTTTCTTGTTCATTTACAATGTTATTGGCACTTGATTGCATCCTATTGGAGAGTCGGTTCTATAATGCACCCCAAGGGCAGACATTACTCATAGACCTAACCAAAATCAAACGTTACTATTCACAAATAGGAGGTGCTCATAGCTTTGTCAGCCTTGGTGATTGAATTCATCCTCTCCGTAGAGACTCCTTGCGGAAGGAATTACTCATTGACTTATGCTTGTATGTATATGTTAGACGTCATCCTTTCCAAAGAGTCTCTTTGTGGAAACTCCACATAAATTTGAGACATGTGTTGATAGATGCAACTAGTGTGATGCAAACAATCAAGGAGCTATGGGGACAGTGCCCATGCTCGAGTTGAAGTTTGCATTTGTCAATGTTGGATTTCATGTCCTTGACCCACAAGAGAAACACTAATTTGAACGTCGGGAAATGGTAGTTGAGAGTTCATTTCTGAGCACTTATATTTGACTTGCATTTTTCCCGAATCCTCTTTGTTTTGCCACGTAGTGATACTCATTTTAAGGTTTGCCTTCCTTGCCCCTAGAAGAGCACCCACTTCTTGGTCTAGTGTCTTTTTAGGAGAGATGCCCATGGATAGTAGTGTTCGATTTTGTCCTTTCCAAGTGAGGGCAATTGTTGGGGGTTCGAGTTCATCATAGAATTGAACTCATGAAGGGGAAATGTACATTCCAACAAATAAAATATTTACTCTATTTGGATTTTGATTCCTCTCACTAAAGAAGAAGAAGAAGAAGAAGACGAAACAACAATTTGAATAAAATCAAGTTTCTGCTCTGGTTGGGTTTTGGGTCCTCTTGTTGAAGAAGACATTGAACAAAAGCAAAATATGACCTTTAATAATAGGAGTTCCCACTCATGTCCAAACTACCAATATGAACACACTCATTATCACCTTGTTACTTGAGTGACATGTGCGTCTCAAGTTATATACGATTTAATATTCTTGTTTGAGTTGATTTGCCTTATAAGTTTTTATATATCCTTCGAAGACAAATAAGCTTTTATATACATATCATAATTATGGTCTAATTTTAGAAGTGAAGCTGGGCACCTGTTGGAAAATGATACAAAAAAGAAATTGATTACTAACAATGAATGGAGAAACTTAGCAACTTTCTTCACAAATGGGAAAACATGTTATATAGTCTATACACCCTTTTATCAATGCATCAAAAGCAAGCTTATTTCATTTTAGAAGAAGGGGCTTCATTTTGGCACATACTTCTTACATTGGGCCATCTAACATTTTTTCATATTTCTTACATGGGATCTTCTCCTCATATGTTTCGAGTGGGTGTCCCACGCGTTCAAGATTATTACAATTCATTTGTTGGTAGAACCTACCAAAATCAGGTGAATCAAGATCAAGCAAATGTTGTGATTGCACTTGTTGGCAAAAGGTGGTATAACCAAAGCAATGTTGTCCAAAATGAAATTCCACGCAAGGATTTGACAATTGGTAGCAAATGAAGAAAATGGGCATTAATATTAGTATGCAACAAAATATCAACACTTTCTTTTTCAACAAAGGACTCCTAATGTGTGGAATGTTTTGAGGATGCAATGAACTTTTGTCTCTTATGTATTCATTGAATAGGGTGAAACTCAAAGAAGTCTGCTCTCTTAAAATGGTACAATAAAGTTGAAACACTTTTTAAACTTGTCCATTTAGTCCACTTTTTATGTAGTCTTGATTTCTCTCCATGCATTCTAATAACCCAAAGCTCACGTAGTAGATGTTGGTATATAAAGTGGAATGAATTAAAACCATTGTGTTGACACTATATTTGATGAAATAACCATGTTGTGGACAATGCAATCCCTAGTATCTTAATTTGAATGTCATGGGAAGAAAATGACAGCAAATGGTGGGCCAATGTAGTGATTAAAGAAGATGATGTGAGATGTTTCTTGTAACGATTATAGTGTGAGAATTTGACACTCAAATACCGTTGAAAATGGATATGCATTTATTTGTTATACTCAATGTAATACATTCATATGGAGCTCAATGTACGTGTTTTCATTTCGGCCTCTCAAATTTCAATATCTCAAGACTCAAATGGGAGCAAGTTTTCAGGTTTCAATCATTTTACCACTATATGTAATAAATAACGGATTATTTAAGACCCATTTTATTTTCTTACCATATAAATAATATGATACTAAGAGTGTTATCATGTATATGGTAAATGACAAATTAGATAATGAGCCCTTGTCAAATTTAACAATGGGAAACTTCTAAGTGGGGTGAAAATGCACCAAATAATTTGACATATTGATTAGAAATATCATCCAATTGGGCCTGCTTATGTCACAAGACGTGATCAGCAAAAGGGAAATGCAAACAACAAACATGGATTGAAAGTTGATTGCCCAAATTTCTGCTGATCATAAAAGGAAAATGCAAACAAACATGGATTGAAAGTTGATGCCCAATTTTTTACTTATCATTGATCATTGAAAGTGTTGTTCTATGGAGCCCAATATGGCACAGTTACGGAAAAAGATGAGCCAAGATGGCAAGGGCTAGGGGTCCCCATGGTCAAAACCAATGCACATAATATTGGTATGCAAAGATATTCCTACGCAGACATTGCCAAAACAATGGATATACACATTGCTAAAGCACCGCCAATACTCTAACAAACTAAACGAATTTGTATATACATCAATACAGAATCTATCTACTGTACACCTTTTCAGCTGATAAAAGATAAATCGATGATGAGCGTATAATAAATCCTCAACCCATGTTTCACCCAATAATGGAGACTTTATGTGCAATGGATTATGTTAGGCTGCTGAATTTCATGCCACGCTAACATGTCTTTGTCTTCATCTGAAAGCCACATAATTTAATGTAATTCCGCTATCCGTCTTTAGATCCTTCCAAGATAAAATGAAGGTTTCTTCCATTAGCACAAGCCACAGATCTGTATGTGATTCAAGATGGGATTATGCACACCTCTTCTCAATACCTCCAAGCTGAAATAAACAACAAAGTGATCTAGGGTTTCCATGACCCATTGTGTATGTTATTTGACACAAGCCCAAGTAAGCAAGTTTCAAAACTTCTTGACATGAGCATGAAACAAAACCATGGACGCATTTGTTTTTATATAAATCTCCATTGAATAATTAGCCGAAAAAGCTCTTACATGTGGGCAAATAAAGGCCTCGAGCTTCATATACAAAAAAGCTCATAATAAGGTCAACACATTCCTTCTGGAGAGATACATGGGAGGTGTTGGGGACTCTATTCTTATGTAATAAATCCCACTAGCATTCCTCCCCCATCAACCAAACAAAATAAAAAAAGATCAGCAAAAGTTTATAGGAGATATATACAATGTTGTGGGGTATAAGTTAAGATGATTCTCCTTTTCTACAAATGCTGATGGTAATGATATCAGGATCACGTGATGCCGATGACAGTCCCAGAATGATGAAAATGAAAATGGTTACCAAATCCATAATGGCCAACCATATCTGATAATGCTGATATATGTACAGGATGAGGATGAGGATAAAATCCTAGTCAATCAGTAATGATGATGATGATGACGTTTGAAGATATTGACAATGATGATGCTGGTATGGTTTACAGTGGAAATGACGACAATGATGAATGCAAATGATGCTATAATTACAGAATGATGCTCGCTGACAGTGGTGATGATCAAAGCAAACAATGATGCCGGTGGATAATTACAGAATTATCAAACGTATGATAATTCTTGTCGCACGAGAATTTCCTTTGAAAAATCATTGCATGAAGATTTGGGGCATAAATGAATCTTCCTATGGCACAGCATGGTTGATGTGAGATGAATAATCTCTAATACCTGCACCTTCCCAACCCATCCATTCCTCCCAATCTTCCCACAACTCATTGTTTATGCCCATTGAGCCCTCATAGACGTAATCATATTGAGGTTCAGCTTTTTTCCCATTCAAGCAATCCATAATAGTCTGCATAAGGATGTAAACAGATAAAAGGAAACAATCAGCATTCATGGTGAAAAACGCAAGGAAAAATAAACAGCTCAAATCATGCAACACCCTAGCAAAAGCAGGGAATTCAATTATTCAATTATTTAATTTTTGCACTATAATCTTATTTAATCATATGATTATTTAATAAGGGTAGATCCATGATTTCAAATTAGCTATAACGCTAAAAAAAAAATTGCGAAATTTCTGATTAGCTGAAACCTAATCTAACCTATAACTACTGGCCATATCATCCAAAATTTCTCCAAGCTGCTGTCTATAGTTCTATGTAATCCTGATAGATTTTCTAAGATTTCCTCGGGCAGATCTATTTAAAAAAATAGCAACAATTTAAAGTGGTTGTTCTGTGATTTTTTTTGCAAAGAGATTTCTTCAATAAATCAATCATAAATTAGGATTGAAATGTATGTCACTACACAATAGTTTGATTATTCAGAGTGACGACTTTCTTACCTCATAAGCTTGCTCTATTTGAATAAATTTCGCTGTAGAAGAATCGTCTTTGCAAACATCAGGATGAAACTGTTAACAGGAACGAGGATCAGAATCAGACTGGGTCACAAGGATACAATGGCATTGAACAGGAGAAGAAAGAAACATATGATAAACACAACGGAGAAAAAAGCAGACAAAAACTCCTAACACAACCATATATAATGAACACAAAAGGAATAAAAGGAACCATCAACCATAACCATACGATCAACAAGAAAGGAATGAAATAAACAGATAAAAAAACATTAACCACAACCAGATAACAACTGATCAAAGAAGGAAAAGATCTTCCGTGGCTAGGTAGTGAGTGAAGAATAAAGGATGTTACATTTCATTTGGAAATTAAAAAAGACAAAAACATTAGAAAATCGTTAACTTTCATCCAAAGCACGAACACATGAGTAATCAGATACATAACCCCAATTTTTTACTTTATCAGGAAGAATGAAGAATAGTATTTCCCTCTTGAATAATGCAAAGATTAGTTAAAGCATCAAGATAAACGAATAAAATGTTTCCCTTATAAATACGACAGTACAAGTACACTAACCCTAAGTTCAGGCGATTCTAGCAAGAGAATAAACTATTAGCACATATAACCCTAAATTATTAAGGAAAAAGATGAGCACAATAGAGAGAAAATAACAATTTGACGCTAGGATTACTTGGAAATAAGCCAGGGAGAGAAATAAAGACCTAGAAATTTCTGCCAAATAGTCAGAAACGGCACAAACCCCAAATTAGTCAGAAAATACTCCAAAAGAAGAAACGCATAAATAATTACAAGTGAAACAATGCTATGAGAGAAACCAAACTCAGACCATTTTATCCAAAGACGAAGCATAGAGAAACAAAATGTTCTTAGACGCCGACATTTTGCTCCAAAAACGTAAAGAAGAAGCTATAAACGCAGAAATTTCTTCCAAAGAGCGGAAAGAAGTAAAACAGACAAAATCCTACGATTGCGCGGGGAATGCGATCATCAGTATATACGCGTGAATAAAACGCAGAATGAACAAAAAGAAGAAATCGTGTACACATACCTTCAACGCTAACTTTCTACGTGCTTTCTTGATCTGTTCTTCAGAAGCACCGACAGGGACACCGAGAGTAGAGTAAGGATCAGCGATGGATGAACGAGGGGGGGAAAACTTTCTAGAAGAAGAAGAAGAAGAAGAAGAAGAAGGGTGAGAGAAAGCACGAGCTTTTCTGAAGGAAAACGCGGTGGTGGAAGTGGAGGAGAATGCGGAGGTCGCCATTGAAGCTTGGAGGCTGCAGAGAAAGATAGAAAGAAAGAAACAAGAAGAAGAAGAAGAAGACGAAACTACGAAGGGAGGTATTGAATTTATAGATAAAAAAGAAAAATAATTAGATCAATTAATTTAATTAGTTAATTTTATTTTTACGTTGTATTTTATTGTGGATCTTATCCATTTCTGTTTTTTCTGTGGGCAGGGTAAAATTTTCTCTTTGGGCGGGCAACTGCCACGTGTCCTTCCACAGCCGGTCATCCACACGCTATCCTAAACATGACTCAGAAGCCTTATCTCATTCTCTCTCTCTCTCTCTCTCTCTCTATGTGTGTCTCTCTCTATGCATGCTTACACATAAACACTAGATTTGGCCCTAGATAAACATGCACCACCACACTACATATGGCCGAGGGCCAATTACCAACATTTACATTAGTGTAAACATGTTGGCCGAGGGCCGAGGGCCTATGACCAAACTATATACTCTTCATCCTGAAGAGCCGATCATTTACTACATAACACATGGTCACCCCGACTTTTTCCCTCGCATCTCTCCGTTGGCTTGCATTGCTTGCTGCTCACGCCCACACATTCTTACCATCTCAACCACCCACCCCACGATAAATATAGCTTACCGAACAAACGTGTATCGAACTCTCACTTCATCTTATTACACCCCCTCCCCCCCCCCCCCAACATTCCTTCCTCATCTACTAATCCCCCTCATTGAATTCGCAAAAGTATGATATTTCGAAGATTCACTTACCATTTCTTTCTAGGACCCATTCCTCGCGTTACTTAGATTCTAGCACCCGCTCGAAAAAAGTCGTGTACTACCCTTTGTAGCTTATGGCCATCCGTGTCATTCATCACATCTTTCATGTACCCATCCCTCTCATTACTAAAAAAAATGAAAAGGTAAAAGAAATTGGTGTTTTGCATATTCGTCGGTATATGCAACTTTTCTACGAATATCAAATGGTGACACGTTGATGGCTTCATAGCGAAACAAAAAAAAATGTGCGCAAATCATGAATATATGTTGTTTTCTTGGGGCTTTCGTAAGTAAATGGCTGATATCAGCATTACAAGAGTGGACTTGTCACACCATGAACAAAACTAGTTTCGAGATCATACATAAAGTGTAGCTTGATGCAAACACTCTATGAAATAAATCTTCACGCGGAGAAAAGGTATGTACATCAAATTTATGTTTGCCAATGAATTAGAAGGAAGATACATCATACATCCGTATTTCTTCGTAACATTCATATTGCCCATGTGGGACGTTGAATAGATGTGTACATGTTATAATAGTCACCACTAAGAATTATCAACCAAAGTTATCACCCTTTAAATGGCTTCGATTTTTTTCACATGTGACCCAATTGAAAATATTTACATCCCAATAGAAGTACATGTCTTAATGCTTATATCGAGTGAGTCATGACCGCGTTTATTTTGGTCTCTACTCAAGGTTCGTGTACTCAAGAATGTGGCTATAGATGAAATTTGGGAGCTCTGGAAATTAAACTTGAGGTTAGTAATAGAAACTTTACAATAATTTTATTATTAACGAGGCTCTTTTATTGTCTTAACTTGGTCTTCAAAAAATGAGGAAGTTTGAGTCAACTGCTCCATGAATATGAAGACATTGAAATGGTCAGACTATCCCTTAATTTTATTGTTCAAAAGAAAAGGAAATTTGAGTCCACACTTCAATGAATATAAACTCAAGTGACCATGTCAATACAACTTGATGAACTTAATGCTAAAGGAACGGATCATATGCCCATGGTTTTTGGATGAGATGAGTAAACCACGCATGAACCAAAACAATTGGGTCTATAACCGCCCCACACACATGCATCTCTCTTTAATATGATCATGCCACTAGTTTGCAAACTCACAACTATAGGCCCTAGGGTCATGTCTTGGTAGATCATCATAACTCCATTAACTTAATGTGTCACCAGTTTGTAGTAGCATAAAATAACATTGTGAAAATTTGGGTCATCCACCTCCAAAATGATTAGATGTTGTTTAGACATCATATGTGAAGCAAAGCTCTCCTCGTTTGGATATATATTTATCTCAGGTCCAAGGTATAATGCAATGACATATTCAATGGGGCATTATACTTGTCTCTTGGGGGTTCGTTAAGAACCCTTAAAATATTCTTTTACTTAGCCTTTTTAAATTGCTTATTATGAAATGTGAGGCAAATTTGTCGTCCTTTGGATCCATATTTATTTTGATTCACCATATCAATACCTTCCCAAGGCCTCTCTAACTCATATATTAAAAGCTCCAAGTAAACATTCACGTCTTTCATCTTATGTTATTCTAGTATCAATAAAGAAAGGATTAAATGACCTTTCTTGATGGCTAACCATGATGGATCATTATCGTTTACTAAACCAACAAGCTAGGTAGACCAATTAGTAGACTTAATCCCAAAGTGGTTATATTCAACCATGGTAAGAAATGACCAATCTTGACAAGCCTTGATAGAAAAATGAGGGTCCATGGATACATTCAGAACTCTAGAGAGAGAGAGAGAGAGAGAGAGAGACTCAACGGAGCAATTATACAAAAGATTAGTAGTCACTTGTGACAACGATGTTTGAACCCGTACACACCAATCAATCCACGGCTTGTTTGTAGAGGTAAAGGACCTTGCATCAATGCAATATTTTATAGTTGTTGCCATATAAACTTATAATTAGGCGGGATGCATAACAATTGTCGCGCTTCGACAAACTCCAAAATTCTTTGAGATGGAGCCTTAACTATATCTCCCACCTCTTTGATCCCCAAATGAAACAAACGATTAAACCGAGTCTCTTGGATGGCTATCATCTAAGGGTGAAGAAGAATGGAAAATACACAAATCTATTCATGGGTGGAGGCAGATCTTAAAACGTAGTTGGGATTATAAATTGCCACTTGTAGCAAATGTCTTCATTTGGAGAGTTTTGATTGCCGAGGATTGACTCTAGGATTACCTCTAAAGCGTTGTGGAGTAGCAACGAGTAATTGCTTCTTTTGCACTGTTCAAATAGAAGATAGTACACATCGGTTTATATAATGTCTGATTGCTTGTCAGATTTGGAGTTATATTTCTCAAATTTGGCAAGTTTTATCACAGTGTTATTTCACGCCTCGACAATGGGTCTTTGCACAATTTAAATAGGTTGACCCAAAATCAGAGATGGTGATCGTTTTCCTATTTCTCAAATATTGGGGATTGCATCATAATTGGGATATGCGTAGTGCTTTTGCATTTGATGGAGTAAAAGCATATTTGTGAAAGTTGAAGGGAGTAATAATGTGACAATTTTCTTTATTGGAGCAAGTGGAAATTCTTTCCTTAGTGGAGTTTTTGTCTTGCTTATTGGCAATTCAACCTGTTCCACTACCCATGTAGTGTAGTTAGTGGGTGACCATACTCCATCGTAAGCAGTGTTTTTCACACACTTTTTTTAATATAATTGTGTATTTTCACCAAGAGAGAGAGAGAGAGAGAGAGAGAGGGAGAAAACGCAAAGTTCGGAGATGTTGGAGAAGGGCAAACACTAATTTTGATGTATCTTCTTGCTACGTTGTCCGTTTCCTTTGTTCTTTAGCTCGTTTTGAAGCCTGCACATAGAGCTTTCTAAAGAGTATCTACACATATCATTTGGAGGTCTTGGTAGAACGTTACGAGTAAAAATTCCATTCGACTGCATGCATCTCCTGATCGCTTGCTTTGATTCATTCTCCAACACAATTACTTGTAAGTGAACTCTCTCCTATTTCTTGTCATATGGATGGTAGTGTTTTCATGAATATGGATGAGTCTCCAAATTCTTCAAAGGATGCGTGCATGGTTGAGTCAGTATCAAGCCCAAGAGGGGACGGTAAAAGAAAACGATGTATTGGAGATAATAGTAATGACATGTCTTATGTTGATGCAATGCGACAAGATGATATTGAGAAAGATGATAGTCATTGGGAACATTTAAGATGCATGGCAAATATATTAATGGAAGATTGTATAAGGGAGAATGTGAAAGTTGTTGAGGAGTTTGTTGATGATGAAGTGGCTAAGGTAGAAATAGACAATAAGGAGTTTTTGGGCTCATTTGCTAATTTTTGTGATAAAGGGGTCATATTGTTTTTCACGGGAAAGATACCTTTCCTTTGGAGGGTCAAACAATGGTTACGTGGGATTTTACAAGCTGATTGTGTTCAGGATGTTTATGCTGGTCCTCGTGGATTTTATGAGGTTGTTTTGGTATCACAAGAGTATAAAGAGAAATTACTCAATAAATTGCCAGTTTTTTATGAGAAAAGTTTGGTTCATATTGTGCCGTGGAGACCATTAGTGGAATATCAAGATATATTAAAGCAAGAGTGTCCCGTATGGGTTGAGGTAGAGTGCACATATTTAGTGGTTTGGCCAATATTACAGTCAACGATGGAAAAGTTGGGAAAGATCTTGGTGCCTCCTAATGCTAATGCTCAAAATTGATATCGGATGTGTATTCTTTGGAATACTGCTATAAAGAGGCCAAGTTGTTTACAAATTGCATGTTCTGGTATGCCACCTATGTATTTTCGGCTTAAATGGGGTACATTTGCAGGACATTGTTTCCATTGTGGTGTGTTGGGGCATTTTATGGCTGAATGTCCTCAAAAAAGAAATAGTGTAGTGGAAGTGGTACATGAAGAGCCTACAACTCATGATCAGATTCAAGATTTGACAATTTTAGAGCAAACAAAGGAACCACAAATTGTGAATGAGAAGGATGGAAAGACTCTACAGGATGAAGGACAATGGTCAATAGTTTCTGGAAAGATGAAGAAGTCTAATAAAAATGTTGGGCATAATGTATCTATGGAGAAGGTCACACCGACACATCCCATGCGGAATAAACCATGGGCTCGTCAAGAGGACTATCCAAAGAAATTATCTTTTGATAATAAAGGTAATTTGTATGTTCCTTGGAATAAACGGAAATCGGTGCCTCGTTCATATGAGGAGCCATCGGGGTCTGGAGTTTTGCATTCCCATAGTAATTCATATGCAATCTTAGGGGATTTATTTCAGGATATGGCAGAAACATTAGCAGTGAAGGAGAAGGAGATTTCTCAAATAAAAGGAAAAAATAAAGTATGAAGACCACCACATGGAATGTGAGGGGATTGTGTTCTAGATTTAGAATGCATGAGGTTTGGAGGATTGTGTTAAGTGAGCAATGGGATGTTTTATGTGCAGTAGAGCATAAAGATCATCAGAATGTTGGTTTAATTAGTTACTCTTGACGGGAACTCAAACGCTCCTTATGTCCAACACTCGGCCACAACCGAGCTTCTTTTCATACGCAGAAAACGGGAAACAAATGCACGACACGAATTGAGAGAGAAGATACACACAATACACAGGAGGTTTACGTGGAAAACCCCAAACTAGGGGAAAAACCACGGCAGTCCACAGGCTGCAAACTGTCACTATGTGAGAATGTACAAACAGTGAGTTCACGGAGGCAACGACCTCGTGCTCACGATCTTCGCCACAGGCGGCGGTTACAACAGAGGCAACAACCTCGTTCTCTCTCTCTCTCTCTCTGTACAGTTACGCGCTCTCTCTTCTTCTTTCGCCAACAAAAAAATAACAGCAACAACAACTAAAAGTTTGCCCTAAGTCATATTTATACTAATATGACTTTTCGGCTATTTACAAATATAGCCTCGATGGGCTCTCAGAAACATATTTACGAATATGTCTCTTCCTCCGGTTCTCACTGGGTCTGCGTCATCCGGCTCTCCGTAGCCGGGTGCTCCTCATCCGGTTCTCACCGGGCCTGCACCATCCGGCTCTCCGTAGCCGGGTACTCCTCATCCGGTTCACACCGGGCCTGCACCATCCGGTTCTCCGTAGCCGGCTACTCCTCATACCGTTTCGGCCTCGGCCGAGTTTGTTCGTCGGCACTGTTCTTCTCCCTTCACATCCAGAGGGACCTGTCTCCCAACAATTCTAAGGGTTATAAATTATGTTATGCTGGCAAGGTTCATGGGGATTATTCTGGGATTGTCATGTTTATAAGAGATAAATTTCACCCAAAAGTAATTGTTTCAGATGAATTTGGAAGATTGATTGTGGTAGAGATATGTTATGAAGGGCAAGCTATTTGGTTAGTTGGTGTGTATGCATCAAATGTTTCACAAGAACGAAAGTTGTTATGGAGATCTCTAAACTCAGTGCTTCATAATGGTAGACCAGGTTTATTGATGGGAGATTTTAATGTTTGTTGTGAGACAAATCAATCAACATCTATCCACTCTATTATGGATGGACCAGAGGCTCAAGAATGGAGAGATTTTGAGACTGAAGTCATGTTAAGGGATGTATGGAAATGGATCAAGGGAGATGAACCTGGTTATACCTTTCAATCGGCTCAATATAAGGATACTTGGAGTAGGTTGGATCGAATGTATGTAATGCATACCGAAGGTTTTTTACCAGAGATTTTGGATATTTCAGTGTCTTATGGGTCAATTATATCAGATCATTTCCCATTAATTTTTGAGTTCAATCACCACTCAATTAGAGGTTTTCATGAGTTTTTAGGAAAATCACCGTTGATTTTTAATTCATCATTTTTGGATCATGAGGTCTTCCATGCCTATATGTGTCAATTGATTGATGTATTTGCCTATCGTGTTCAATTTGATGGGTATGAAGCGTGGGAAGTATTTGTTGCAAATGTTTAGAGGTTAACTAGATATTATGGAATTCACCATGCTTTTAAAAGGAGAAAGAAATTAAGTCTCCTAGTTAATTTGCTTGATAAATGCAACTCATTGTTAACTTATTGGCCAACGGATGTAGAGTTGATGGGATATCAAGAGGTATTAATTTCTGCGATGCATGACCTAATGGCAAAAAATTATCAACATGCTAGACTACATCGTCTAAGACAAGAAGTGGATGATGCTAATTGTCAATCACATAAGTTTTTCCATGACCTTTATGAATCACATGCACGACATAATGTGGTAAGGTTAGAGGAAAATGGTATCATGTGTTCCGATCCTCAAGAAATTGTGAAGAAATGCATAGAATATTATACACAATTGTTGGATGTACAAGTGTGTATCGATGATAATGTTAAAAAGGATGGAGATGTATTTTTTAATGGAGTGAAAAATCATGTATCGCATGATGTGGCACAATCATTAGATGCTAATATTTCAGAGGATGAGGTGGAACATGTCATGTCACAATCACATAAGTTTTTCCATGACCTTTATGAATCACATGCACGACATAATGTGGTAAGGTTAGAGGAAAATGGTATCATGTGTTCCGATCCTCAAGAAATTGTGAAGAAATGCATAGAATATTATACACAATTGTTGGATGTACAAGTGTGTATCGATGATAATGTTAAAAAGGATGGAGATGTATTTTTTAATGGAGTGAAAAATCATGTATCGCATGATGTGGCACAATCATTAGATGCTAATATTTCAGAGGATGAGGTGGAACATGTCATGTCACAATCACATAAGTTTTTCCATGACCTTTATGAATCACATGCACGACATAATGTGGTAAGGTTAGAGGAAAATGGTATCATGTGTTCCGATCCTCAAGAAATTGTGAAGAAATGCATAGAATATTATACACAATTGTTGGATGTACAAGTGTGTATCGATGATAATGTTAAAAAGGATGGAGATGTATTTTTTAATGGAGTGAAAAATCATGTATCGCATGATGTGGCACAATCATTAGATGCTAATATTTCAGAGGATGAGGTGGAACATGTCATGTCACATCTTGCTAATGATAAGAGTCCTGGGTGGGATGGATTAACACATGAACTCTTTAAGAAATATGTGATTAAGTTAAAGGGGCCTTTTACGATTTTATTTCAGAAGGTGTGGACATCAGGGGAAATGCCTCATTCTTGGAAGATTGGTTTGATCAAGCTTTTGCCGAAGGTACCTTCTCCATCTTCCTTTGCTCAATGGAGGCCTATTTCATTGATAGGGGGAATGTACAAGATTTTTGCAAAAGTGATGGCCAATAGGTTGCATAAGGTTTTACCTTCTATTATTCATAATGCTCAATATGGGTTTTTAGCAAAAAGAGACATTTTACATAATATTTTAAATGTTCAAATGGCAATTGACTATGCAAAGGAGTCTAAACAAGAATTAGTGTTGCTACAATTGGATATCGAGAAAGCCTATGATAATGTGGATTGGTCATTTATAAATCAATTGATGTCTCATATGGGTTTTGGTGATCGTATGTCTAAGTTGATATACACATTAGGGGATGGTTCGGTTTCACATGTGATGTTTAATGGAGGAGTAACCCAACCAATTTCTATTCGGAGGTCAGTTAGACAAGGATGCCCGGTACGTCCTTTACTATTCACTATTGTGACACATCCTATTCTTGTTAAGTTACACAATATGGCTACGGGAGAAGAATTGCTTGGACTAAGGTTGCCATCAGGGAAGCCATGTATTGTTCAAGCTCTCGCAGATGACCATATTATGTTTTTGGCACCTAATCGGGAAAATATTAGTAAGACAAGAGACGTGTGGGAATTGTTTTCAAAGGCTTCGGGGTTGAGAATTAATATACATAAATCTGTCCTCATTTCATGTACAGAACAAGATGTGTTAGGGTTGGGGTGGTCAGGAAGGATAGTACATCGTGGTATGATTTGTCGTCATCTTGGATATTCAATTGGGGTGGAAGTTTCTCATGTGAAACTTATTGAGTGGGTATCCAAAAGGTTGGAGGATAAGTTTATGTATTGGAGGTCTCAATTTTGGCCTTTTCATGTACGACTTAAGGTGGTCCAATCGATTATGGTCTCTATGGTATCTTATTATCTTCCTTTGCTCCCATGGTCAAAGAAAGCTCTTGAAATGTTGTCACGCTCGATGCGAATGTTGTTATGGAAAAGAAAAGGGAAAAGTGCCTTGTCATGGTTGGCATGGGATCATGTTTGTACTCTTAAGCGTCTTGGTGGGGCATCAATATTGAATCTATATGAGCATATGGTGGCTCGTCGATTTATTTTCATTCGATTCATGTTTGAAGGTGTACAACCTTGGACAGAAATGGTGGCATACTTTATAGAGAAGAACGGAATAAAGCTCGGAAACATGAAGGTTGAAGCGAATTGGTGGAATGTAATTAATTCTGACAGGGATGTCAAATGTACAGGGTCTATGATAGTTAATCATTTGTTGACATCTTGGCAAAGTATGTTGGATTTTGTGGAATGGCATCCCCCACAAGAAAGGGGATGTGCCAATTCATTACAAATGGAGGTTTTGGCAACATCAAGGTTGTTGAGGTGGGAAGGTAAACAAATTCTTAACCTTCAATTTAATCGGATGGCTAGATTGGGTTTGGTAAGAGTTAAGGATGCTATGTTGGTTTCACAAAGAAGATTAATGGCTTTTCGAACAATAAGATCAACATTTCGTATTCCAAAAGGTTATAACTTTATTTGGGATAAGTTGCAACAAATACTATCTTCGCATGAGCCAATTCCTGATTTAGATGGGCGATCTCAAGAGCTTGATTGGAGGTTTGTTGGAAATAAGAGATTGACTACGATCTCAACGAATGTTGCTTATCACAAGTTGATTGACAAACATAAGTGGTTGGAAGAAAGGGTTATAAAGATATGGGGTTTTCATAAGCCCATTACTTGGTGGTTTTATGTGATCAAGGCAGGTTGGTGTTCTCGATTGATGCTACGAGCCAAGGTATTTATTTGGAGAGTTATGGTTGGAGCTTTACCATTAGGGGATGCATTAAAAAAAAGAAACATTACTAAAAGATTGTGTTTCTTTTGTTTTGTGGAATTGGAACATAGTAGGCATCGATTTATTTCATGCCCGATGGAAAGGATGGTTTGGAGGTGTATCAGTTTAGTGTGGATGTCTCTAACAAGAGTAAGTCTATCTTCCTTTAGTTGGGTTTTTGCGCATATGGAGAACAATGAACCGATGCCTCATTTTCAAATTAATTTTGAGTTCTTGAGGTATTGGGGGCTATGGTTGAATTGGAATATGCAGAATGCCTTCATTTTTTATTCCCAAGTTGGGGTGAGAAAATATGTTCTTAAGTTAAAAGGACTTCTTTTGTGGTAAATGACAATGCCAGAGAAGTCACGAAATCTCAACTAGGAAGAGAGAGAACTCTGCAAGGTCACATATCATCATATTTGCCATTTGAATTGGTGTGTAGGGTAGCATTGAGTTTGGTGTCGTAGTATTCTTTAGATCCCTAGATAGAAGGGTTCCATACTTTGTAGTAAGTTAGTCATGGTGGTGTTTTTTCTTTCGTAATGAAAGCCATTATTTATGAGAGAGAGAGAGAGAGAGAGAGAGAGAGAGAGAGATTAACATCTTCTAAGGCCAAAATTGGCCCATGAGACAAATGGCTTACAACAAAAAATGGGATATTTACCCATTCATGAGAGAGAGAGAGAGAGAGAGAGAGAACTCGAGTGCATATTCATGTTTTCTATTGGCTTTACGAGATGTCCCTAGGGAGAGGAGACTAAGAAGTTGTAACAAGTGGATTTTACATACAATTAATATAATTGTGTGAGACACACACACATAACCTAACATTGTAATGGGATAGAAAGGTAATATCCATAACCTTATACAATCCCAATTGTAAATGGGACATAGTTGTAATTTAGTCAACTAAGGAGGAGGTATAAAGGTGAACGATAAACCTTTTACAAGGGTTCTTCCTCAGTTAAAACCCCCCAATAAAGAGAGAGAGAGAGAGAGAGAGAGAGAGAGAGAAAGAGAGAGCCTAGATGGATGTAGTTCAGTTGGTAAGGTTGCCCAATGGAGACCAGGTGGTCATGGGTTCAACCCCTACATTCCACAGTGGCATCTAGTGAATTAAGAGATATATAAGAAGTATATAATAGAGCGATGAAGAAATTGGGTTTTGAACCCACAACGCAATGCTTGTAGTGCTAACAACTTACCACTAGGGTAAGGTAATTACACTAAAGGGTTAGAGAGAGAAGCTAACATTATAATGGGGTAGAAAGGTAATATCCATAACCTTAGACATAGTTGTAATAAGTAAGAAGTATAAAGGTGAATGATAAACCTTTTACTAGGCCTTATTTAAAGGCCCTCACTAAAGCTAAATCTTAAGCCTCTCTCTCTCTCTCTCTCTCTCTCTCACACACACACACACACACACACACACAATCCTCTTAATCATTCTCCTTATTATAAAGTTAATAACCTTATTATTCTATCCTAAACCCTAAACACACACACACACAATCCTCTTAATCATTCTCCTTATTATAAAGTTAATAACCTTTTTATTGTATCTTTAATAACTTGTAATAACGTGTGGAGACTAATGGAATCTTAGTAGTTCATTTATTATCTCTTCATTCTTGTACCAAGTGCATGGCAACGTGATAAAGTCCCTTCGTGATTAAGTAAAAGGTCATGTCTTGTGTGTTTGTGACTAGAATTTACTTTTGAGTTAATTTATGCATTATTGGCTAAATGGAAATTGACACAATCATGCCCACCTTAATAATAGAAAGGTTGATGGTGGATGTCCCCGCACACTAATTTGGAGGTGGATAGGCATAACTTTATGTACCAAATTTATAGCTAAATTTAATGGTTTAAGGGTAGGATAGTCAAGAAACAATTACCCTAGGATCTGGGACAAATCGATATGGACCTATGATATGTGGGAACATGTGATGTTCTATAAGGTTATGCCTGTAACATGGTTCTCACAAATAATACTTGAGTACGAAATAAACTTCTGATAAGGATACTGAAAGATGTTATGATGCCTTAACTAGGGAGTAAGCGGAGAATGCCTTAGCACTTTAACAACATATTACCTCCTTAAAGGTCTGGGCAGCAATGGTTTGCACGACAAAGTTGGGAAAATGTTATTGTCAAGATAATATTTGCAAAGCAAGGAGTAATCATTTTTGGACAAACATGAAACCATGTTATAATCTAATCTCACATATGATGATAAATCTTTCTTTGCACTACCACAAGATTTAGGCATAACATTATCCTTCAAAAAAATCGAATTCACACTAGTGACACTCCCTACATGTTAATAAATTTAATAAGCCCATGAGAGTACAACCTCTTTGGCCTTTCTTATTCTCTTGTTTGTTATGGAAAGGCCTTGAACTATATCAACATGATATTGTATCAACCAAAGTAAATATGAACTAAATTAACTATAAATTTTAAAACTATATATATGCAATTCTTACAAATTAAAGACTAGATTTTAGAATATAAAAAACAATACAGTATTTGATTCATCATCATTTAAATTTCATAATTTCTCTCAAATGCCCCAATGCCATACTTTTCATTTCTACACATGATCCATTGTGATTTGTTGTTTTTGACTAGTCTAATTCTTGCATTGGTTGCACCCACACATAATACGTTCCTAGAACCATCCTATCGTACTGTCTCAATTGGTCTTGATTTTTGCTAAATAAGTAACACATGATTCCTTACAAAAAAATCTTACCTAGTGTTTGAAAATAAGTAAGCACTACAAACTAAAAATATAACACATATATGGTGAAACAAAGAAGTGAACATGATATGATAGCCAACTATCAAATGTTCATAAGTAAGAAATTTCAGTATTTACATTATTTTGCAATTTCTAAATTACTAAAATTGTAGCACAATTTACATAAGTGTCGGAGATTATGCAACGTCAAAGAAAGTTTTAAAATCTTATTTAAAAAAATGTCTTGGAAAGTCTAGCACTTTAATTTAGTAAGTATCCCCAAAATAATGTTTGAAATGCCATAACTTGTAATTTGTTGCTAGTGCCATTATTACTCTCATTTTCGAGTTTCCAACAAAGATTAGCTTGAGGATTGTTTCCAACATAATGTGAAGGATTGTTTAGCTCTAGAGCTTTAATCCATAAATAGACAACAAAAGATCTCCAATAGACAAAAAAATAGTACAAATAATTGGCATAAGAAAAGATGGAGCAAAAACCCATGAGCTAATTCATGGGTCATAAATAATAAGGCAACTTCGAAGAATATTTTTTTGAGGCACCCATCATTAACCACAGCAATCTAAGTCATCATTTGCATTAAGTTGGCACTCACTTAAATCAATACATGCATAGTTTTAGGAGTTGTCGAAATGAACTAACTGAAATTTTATAAGGGGCAATTCAATGATTTATCTATGTACGAGAACTATGAATCATCCACATTGAGGACACATCTAAACATTCAGAGTTGACCAAAGTGGGAACTCTCCTAAGATTCAATTATTGCTTAAATCTCGCTAGTTGTCCAAGTTAGGACTAGCTTAAGTTACAAGAGTCGCTGAAATGGATCACTTTGCTAAATTTAAGTCAATGGGCAGCTTCATGCTGCAAGGTGAGTGGTATCTCAACTATGTAAGAGAAACACGGGAGTCAATTTTGAAATCTGATACTACCCTCTTTCCATGAAATTTGTATACCATTCTTGTCCCTATCTTATCTTCACTATCCTCTTGACCAATTCATTCATTAACATTCCAATTATGATCACTTCCGCTGATCTTTCCATGAAATTTGTATGCCATTCTTGTCCCTATCTTATCTCCACTATCCTCTTGACCAATTCATTCATTAACATTCCAATTATTATCACTTCCACTGATCTTTTGTTTTTCTAAAGACCAAAAGCAAATGTACCGTATGTACTACTATTTATTTAAAATTGTGGCATTTGATCAAAGCCTTTCACTTGTAGACCTCAGCCTTGGATGCACCCATTCATTCATCAGAGATGTCAAAGAACGAAATATCATTTCCTGAAAGACTGGAGATGCCAAAGAAAGAAACATATAAGTTGTGTAAAAGAAATATCAATTACAGTTCAGGTGAAAAATATCTTACAACAGATGTGAGCCTGTAGACGAGGCTGAACTTTACTTTCTAAACAGCATTTGTAGTTTAATGACCTTTAGGGAAGGGATACCAATATTACAAAAGGGGAAATAATTTAGAGCTAAGCAGCACGTCCTCCCACAGATTTACTTTCCCTTTGTTCCATACACACCAAATGCAAAACTATCTCAAGAATGAGGTTTGAGTAAATCTTCCATCAGGAAATTTTACCCATTACAAAGCAACTGGCTTAACTGATGCATATGGGGAAGCTATATCCATAGATATATTCAATTCCAGAATCACTGCATTTCTCGGTTTAGATCTATATTTTAATGGCCATTCCCAAAATCCTGCCAAATAAAAACGACAGTGAAAACATTTTGAGAGAGATGGAAAGAAATGAAAATAAAGGAAATGACAAGGCCACAATTACACAGGAGCCCAAAATTACACATATATAAAAACGGAGGGTTGAGAAATATACCTAGAGCAAGCTTTTGTTTACCATATAAAATTGGCACAAATGGCATAATAGCCCACTTAGAAACAGCTGCTCTATTTAGTGGTTGAAAACCTAGAATGGTTCCATCCCTTGAAATGGCAACCTATAGTTAACAAAAAACCACTCTTTTTCTCAGAAAACGCATTAGTAAGAGAACTACCAAAACATGCAATTGTCACATTGGAGGACATATATATTGGATATGTTCTGAACATACGTGAAGGTTTCCCTACTACCATTTACCAAGAGTAGAGCTGCCATTATCCCTAGAAACAAGACGATTAGCAAGATTGACCACTACTTGGCCCAACTATGTGGCTTGATCCTAGACTCAATGTTAGCCAGTTGAGAGCGATAAATGGATGGCACTTAGCAGCACAAGCAGGTAGGGGTTCACACAACACCCCTTATTCAATAAGGGGTTCGCCACCGAGGATTACATATGAGCCCTAACAGTCCTTATTGAATAGTAGAACTCATACAGGAAATGTATTGTTGATTTATGGACTTCTGCACAGCCTTTAACACATTATCATGTGATTGACTCATGCAAAAAATATAGGTCATCATGGTCCCGGAACATATAGAATTGAGGATCTATATCAAGAGAAGTCTGCACTTCTAATAGGATGTTAAATGTAGTGGCTTGATTGATTTGGTGTGAAACATGGATGCTCACTCTCGCCCACTCTATATACCTTTAAATAAATTAGGTATATAATTACATACAAAGATAGGGTGGAAAAAGTGGACAACATAAAAGGGTCACTGGACAATAGAAAACTAAGAAAAGTTTAAAATTGCAGTAGATGGATCAGAAACTTGGGCTCTGATACCAACAAAGAGTAAGTTGACAATAAGGTAGGATAATCAAATAACCCAGAGTGGTGAAGGAAAAGTGAGTTCAAAGATACAAACACATGCTGTGGGTCATTTATAGAGCAACATCTAGATTATTTGAAATTATCTTTTCAGGTTGACATCCATTCATCTTGTCCTGACTACATATTATTGCCTGGTCATTCATGCCCTATTAATGAAGATATCAGACATATTGGTAGTTCCTTGGTTCCATCTTCGGAAACTGCTCATTTATGTACAAACTGAAGTGACTAAAGGTTATACCAGTAAAACTTGATAGAAAAAGAGATTATGCTTTACCTGATAAATTAGCCTTTCCTGATCATTTATCCTTGGGATATCTGCATTCTGAAGATTTAATACAGATAGTTCAACCGGACCATCTTCTGTCTCATATTTTGAATCTCCTCTTATAGAAGCAGATTGTTCACCCATCACCTCAGTGGATACTTCAAGAGAATTAGATTGGCTGCTGCAAGTCGTCCAGGCACCTTCTCCAACACAGCTTTGAATTTTAAGTTCCCATGAAAATGCCTCCACCAATTTGGTGGCAACTAATTTGCAAAGGAATTCCATTTCAGCTCCAGAAATTTGTTCATTTATGGGAATGGATAGCTGTAATAAGCATCCTTTTAGATATAAACCTAAAACCATCGGAAGTATCAGGTTCTGAATCAAACTTAAGGCTTAAAAATCTTATACTTCTTGATTTCGCTCAATGGTAGAAGATTGTTCAGATTTTGCGACTGTTGTTTTGGTATTCAACGTTGGGATTTCGCTTAACAATCCAGAGGGTTTTCTCATTCGTGCAGCCACAAGCCATGCAAAAATCCCAATCCCAAGGATCATACCACCAACAGTGGTTGCATCGAGAAATTTGGCCACCTTCAACACATAAGACATACAATCATTGATACTTAGAAACATTTTTTCCCATGTCCTGATCATACAAGTAATTTAAAAGTCTACCTTACTCCTAGGCACATCTTGAAAATCTATGACAGCCCCGCATTGGAGGATTTTATCTGAAAGGGTAAATCTGTCTTCATAATACAGGTCCAATGCATTTGCCAAATCCACCTGACATGAGAAGAAAGAATTTTTTCAATTTTCCTTTTAGAAACTCTGGAAACATTCTAGATGACAATCTCAGAAACTTTGGATGAATTGCAGAAGGTGTTGATTTAAGAAACTTTGGACGAGTTCCAGATGACAAAGTGTTGTTCACCCTACCTTTACTCTAGTTTGTTGAAGGATGATCTCTTGACTCATGATGTTTCATCACAAGTTACCAGTATGCTACTAGATGTCAACTATGGCTAGACAAATTCATTGACAGGAGGCCCAGTATGTGCAAAGATATATCTGAATTCTATTGTGAGATACATAGGACCTTGTAAATTTATATTTCTTAAAAGGAAAGGAGCTGACATACGCTTCATGTTACAAGGTTTGATGCCATACCACTTGAGCATGGGTCAAAAGGATTTCTTTTGATTCCTTTGAAGATGAATTGCCTCCAACTACACTGACATCAAGTATACTGGTATCAATTTGGAGCTTATGCATGAACAAGTGTTCATAGATCCAATTGTCTGTGGCTTTATCCAAACATTTTCTAGCAGCATTCATTACAGAAGCAGATACAGGCCACCATGATCGGTTAAGTCTGCTTAAATCAGGTGGATCCTCGAATAAAACAGAGGAATCTTTGAGCTTCCTTGCTTGATTTTCAATCTCTTTCGTTGAAAGCATACAGAATCTTACAGGTGACTGTAGACTAGGAATCCAATGGCAAGTATCCCACATGCTTTTGAAATACCTCCTCTGTTTATTATTACCCTTGATACCTGATATTGCGTATAAGGTAACCGCTCTCCCAAATTGATCTAGTGCACTTTTACTTGATGACTCAAAACTAAACACTGTTTGTGCCTTCAAAGAAAAAAAACCATATGAGCACATTAATCTGATGATTCGTGTTCATGAGATGGTGATGATAATGATGATGGAAGGCAGATTATTTTTGCTTCATTCTTACCATTTCATCCCTTTCCAAGGCACTTGTGTCCCTTCTGGTTCCAGGAGCATAAAGCTCAATGTAAACTTTAGAAAGTTGTTGCATATGGACAGCCTCAAAAAATTTATGAACAATGTCTCTAGAAGACAACTCCTTAGGCAGGGATAACCTCTTTGCTCTTTCTGCAACCTGAAAACTAGGTGCAAACTAAAAGAAAGAAACATATTGTTAGAACTAGCTAGATGTAGTACACTAGATTCAGTTAGTTTCCTCAAATATTAGGCTTTCACCACAAGTGCCCATCAAGGTTTTCTTTTAACTATGGCCTAGTTCTAAAACTTGCACAAGTTACAGTTGCAAATTTTAAAGTTTCAGAAGGTAGAGAGAAAGACACATTACATAAGGTCCAATTAGTATCATCCAAGTTAGGTATTATCACAAGTTTTGATTGAAGTTTTCTTTCATGGTTTGTTCATCTCAAGCTATGGCTGTTAGCCAATCCAAGTTACATTACTTAGGCGAATCGTTGATAGAATTCAAGTTTACAAGCCCTGTGTAAAACGTGATCCACTGGAACATGCATGGGGGATCAGGCAAAGGATCTCCATCATATTGGGTATTTGTAATCAAGCCAGGCTGAATAAGCTATGAATTGGGTGGAGTGTTCGGAGACATAGCAACGTATTCCTTATAGACAGTTGCCTCGCTACCCCAAGGTATTCTCTACCTATCCACCTGCATCAGTTTTGGGTACAAGTACCCACTTCTTAAAAGTCATTCGAGCTTTTCTTAGAACTGCGGGGTGGGTTACTTCAGCTCCATAGGGTTAAGGCTGAGCAGTCCCCTGCAAGAAAGACTTTAGGGACCGGGTATGTCTCTTGCCTGGTTTTCTGTAACGAGCTTGCCTGTTGGAGGGCTGCTATCTGATCATTGATCCCCTCAAGGAGACAATACCACCAAGATTACCCCGCTTCCTTGGTTGTTTTTTCCAGGAAGGTCTATCGGACTAACTAATCTTCATGTTCCCGTAGGACTGTCATAGTTATAGCCGCTGTTCACAGGGGCTTAGGCTACCGGCTCACCTGTCATCAGGTCCCTTAACCTTTTGGCAGTGGGCAGGAATTGATCCAGAAATTAAAATATTACATCATTCTGAAAGTAATGTTTTCAAATATAGGATTTTCATCAAGAATTTCCTTCAACTGAGTATTCTAGACAGAATATTAGCTTACAAGATTTATGGAGACTAACACGAAATGGAGATAGATGTATTCTGTGATTTCCAGTCAGAATTCTCAAAATTAGGACTTTACATAAGTTTTTACTTCAGCTAAGCTTTAGCTTGACCATTACAAATTACATCAGCAGCTATGGCTATGAATACACCTAAGTTTCTACGAAATTCTTGCTTTAACTATGCTTTAGTTTGCTTCATAATTTACATCACAAGCTATGGAAGCTAATATCAAGCTAAGGTCCAAAACTTAAGCAGAATGAAAATGAAAATCAACTGCTTCCTGTGAAGGGTATGAAAAAATAGAGCTAATTTTCGTTACCTAGGAGGAATGAATATGAAATTCGCCTAGGTTCCATTGCTTACAAAGAACAAAAATGAAAATCATATAATTTTTATTGCTTAAGAAGAAATATTATGTATACTTACCAAAATCTTATTGATTAATAATAAACAGCATGAAAAAACAAGTTTTTCAATGCATACAATGACAAAATACGAAATTCAATTTCATTTTCATTGCTCGACAAGTAATAGCATGAAAACTCAAGCTAAAAATGATTAGCTGTGAAAAAAAAAATGAAAATCGACGAATTACCATGGATTAAGGCAGGAGAACATAGAAAAACAACGTAAACAAAAGTCTCATTTTGATTGAGGGAAGAATTGCTTACAAGTTTTGTTGAGATTGTGCTATGGTCACCAGAGCTACCAGGAAGAACAGTCTGAAGAACAGTGAGTGGACGATTATTCTTCATGTTCAAAGAAGCAGTGAAGCTCTGATCGGATGCCATAGCTGTCAGAACTGATGAACGCACAGCATTACCGCATATCTCTATATTACACAGATCATTCCTATATGTCCTTATGATTGGAAACGAATCGTGGAAACCTTCCATCAGAGACAACATTTCTTCGTCACTGTCAGCGTTCCATTTCTCAGAATTGTCTTGTTTATTGAACATTTCATCTCCATCTCCATTACCATTTCCATTACAGTAGCCTGTCTCGCTCTTGTTGTTTAAAGTGTGTGAAGATGGCCCTCGTTTTCCTGCATAGACAGAGAAGGAAGAAAGTGGTTTCGTCTTCTTCTCTTTCGTCAAGAAGAAGGAACGATGGAGGTTTGAGTGTGTCTGCGAGATATCGTGGAGAGGAGAGGCGGGGCTTGCAGAGAATCGCAGCATCTTCTTGTTCTCTTCCAGTAGTGTTTCTGCAGGATTGTGCTTAAGTCTTCTGTATATGTACATACACGTATGCGTATATGTACACGTATACGGTATACGTATACGTATACGTACATGTACTTTAAACATTCGGTTAAGTGCGAACCCATTTTAAGTGCGTTTTATTGGGAGGCAAATTTCCCGATCTAAAAAATATTAGATGGTTTTATAACAAATTTACATTGAATCAAATTGGAATCGACCACCTCCAACAGTGTTTTCCCCATGATAAATGTCCTCCGTCCAACAACCCCCCCCCCTTTTATCCACATGTCAATCCTTACTACTACCGATTCCATCTTGGACGCATCTTCTACAAAGCCCAATTCTCGACTAGATGGCAAACCAATCTCGTTACCACTTGCCTTCTCCATAACTCCACCCTCCTCAATTTTGGAGATACATATTATCACATGAATATTCGTATGTCCTTGAGCATCCAAACTTTAGTGTTGGATGGGATCTCGTTCAATAGAGTCAACAACGTGTAATCATAATCACAACCACCTATTCCCATGTACTAGCATGAATCGTCATGATTTTGGTACCTGTGTGCATAACAATCTGACAACCATAATAGTGCAAATAACGTACCAAGGAATTTGGATTAAAGTGATACCTCTATAGATACGATTATTTGAAGTGCCAACATTTGTGCATACTTTGGAACAATCAATAATAATGCACAAACATTGCGCAAAATACAAAGATGTTGAGCAACATCATTGGACATATCTCCTTCAAGCATATAAAGATTCTACGAGACCTAACTTGATCGAAGAAAACAAGATATGAGTTGTAATTGAGAGCATCGACTCGTTATTTTGTCGTGCTACAAGAAGAAAGATATGGCTCGTACTTTTTTTAGATAGAATCTAAGTAAAACGAACGCAATACATTGTTTTAATTGTTTCCATTTAAGGGAATGTGTAAATAGTAGGATCATAGATTGACCCATGCGTGATATTCGTGGTATTTGACATCCATAATATTTGTGATATTCGAGAATAGAAAATGGCCCCAAGAATATTATAAAACCATTCATTTACATATACATGTACACACATACATATATACATATACACACATACATCAATAATTAATTAACTCACTAATATAATAATTAATTTACTAATACATATCTTAATTCAATAAAACATTAATTAATTCATTGAAAAATATTAGCTAATTAATTAATAATCAATTAATATTGTGAAATGGACATAGGAGATCAAGACCAACCAAGTTAGCTTCTTACTTCTTACTCAATTTATAGTTGATACAAAGGTACCCATTTGGGTTGGCTTAACTAAAAAGGGTGTGCTAAAAGGGTGGGGTGGTTTAGGTACATGCATCCTAAAAAGGGTGGCCCAAAGGAACACATGCACACCACATTTCCCCCCTTGAGAGAAACAAGAGGCTGAGGAGCGGGAACAAGAACAAGAGCAATGACTTGTCGAAGGAGGGGGAGCATCTGTTGGAGATAGAGCTCCCAAGTGGCACTATCCATGTTGGCAGGTTTCAAATGGACATCAATGGACGATTCTGATGGGAGGAGAGGGTTACGCCCAATAGAGTGCTTAAAAAGGGTTGATCCATGTCGACACTTGTACGGATGTATTGCAGGCGTGGGTGACAAAAGGCAAGATTTGATCTTAGGTTTTGTGGCATGGATCGATGTAAGTGGCAATCTCCTTCTTGAGAGTCTTGTTGAGGTGTTCAGTGAGACCATTTGTATGAGGATGGTATGGGGACGTAAACATATGTTGAACATTGAGTTGAGCAGCAACGACGTTGAGGACATCCCAGTGGAACTACCGACCCTGATAGTTGGATGGGGCTAGTGATGGAAAATGAGCTAGCAATCGACGGATAAAGATCAATTGCTCCTGTGGATTGAGAGCCACTTGGACTTGGCTGAGGTGGGGGATAGGAGGGCTATCGTGTACGAGCTAGCAATTGGCAAATAAAGATCAATCGCTCTTGTGGATTGAGGGCCACCTGGACTTGGTTGAGGTGGGGGACATGAGAGCTATAGGCGGATAGAGATCAATCGATCCTGTGGACTGAGTGCCACTTGGACTTGGTTGAGGTGGGGAACAAGAGAGCTATAGGTGGATAGAGATCAATCGATCCTGTGGACTGTGCGTGCCACTTGGACTTGGTTGAGGTGGGGAACATGAGAGCTATAGGCGGATAGAGATCAATCGATCATGTGGACTGAGTGCCACTTAGACTTGGCTGAGGTGGGGAACATGAGAGCTATAGGCGGATAGAGATCAATCGATCATGTGGACTGAGTGCCACTTAGACTTGGCTGAGGTGGGGAACAGGAGAGCTATAGGCGGATAGAGATCAATTGCTCATGTGGACTGAGGGCCACTTGGACTTGGTTGAGATGGGGGACAAGAGGGCTATTGTGTCGAATGGGGAAACTCGTGGGACAAGAAGTTAGTGGACAACCTAAGGCGAGGGGGAAGAGGTGGATGCTTGGACGTGGGGACTGGTACCCCACTTCTCCACCAATATGTGAAATGCACATAAGAGATCAAAACCAGCCTAGTTAGCTTCTTACTTCTGACTCAATTTATAGTTGATACAAAGGTACCCATTTGGGTTGGCTTAGCTAAAAAGGGTGTGCTAAAAGGGTGGGATGGCTTAGCTACATGCATCCTAAAAAGGGTGTACTAAAAGGGGGGCCCAAAGGAACACATGCACACCCCAATACATTAATAATTAATTAATTAGGGCTTCGACTAAACTTAGGGTTTCAGTGAAATCTTGAGTTTGTAGCCGAGAACACGATGTAGGATTAACATAGACCATAAGAGGGAGTTGAGGACACAGGCCGAAAAGAAGAAATACGGTCAAGATTAGGATTATGACAGAAATTAGGGTTTTCAGCCGAAACCCTAATTTTCTAGCTGAGAACATGATGTAGAGGGAGGAGATGGTGTAAGCAACATGCACATGGATTAGGGTGAGGCTTCCTCGCCTCCTGCTCGTTGTTCACTCGCTCATAGAAAAAAACAATTTTTTATTTTTAAATTTCAAAAAAAAGAAAAGAATACATTTACATGTATTCGTATTCCTATTAGACTTATGCATTTGTGGGGCAAGGCCCATGAATATGAATATGTCAATCTATGAGTAAGATGATTATGCCCTTAATGGGAGTAGTGTAAAAGAAATAAAATGTAAATTTAAGAGACACCTTAAAAGAGAGACATTCTTTCTCATCAATTTTTGCAACTACTTCTAAGTCATTGTACACTGTTTTAATTGAACCAATTCGTTAAGTTTACTTGAAAAATCTGTTAGGTTTTCTAGCCATAGTTTTGTGTGTAAATGGGCCCTAGATGCCCAAAACTTTTATTTTTTAAATACAATGTGAAAAGGGATCACACTTAGATGTATTTGCACATCTATACTCACTTTTGAAAATGGGAAAGAGAAGTTGAGATCTCAATTCAATTGTTTATTTCGATTGGGGATTGTACATTTGAAAGATGTGGTTGATAATGAATCTTAAAGGTTGTCGGATTTTGGAGATGGCAAACGATGGTTATGTATTCCCCCAAATTATGGATTTATTTGGGAGAAATTACAAGATATACCATTGTTGCAAGGATCTTTGCCATTGAAAACAAATTTTGCACCTTGGGTAGAATGGCGGTTACAAGATGGTACACGCTTGTTACAGGTCACTACAAATATATCATGTGATGGCATCATTATCTTGGCTATCTCCTAAAGCAGCAAAGTTGTGGAATGTATGTAAGTCAGATGTAAGGTGGTGGGAAATATTACAACGTGGTTGGCATTCCCATCTACCATTTTATGCAAAGGTATTCATATGGAGAGTCATGATTTGTGGGCTCCCATTAGGTTCGACCTTAAAGAGACGGGGACTAGGGTTTGGCACTTATTTCTTTTGCATTGTTTCATTAGAGGATAGTACACATACATTCATTAATGTCCTATTATAGTGTGTACCATTTGGAAGTACTTATCGGACATTTGGCAAGTTTTAACCCATTGTTGTTTGAGACCTCAACAATGAGTTTTTTCTCAATATGTTCAAAATGGTTCAAATGATGAGATGGAGATATTGTTCCAATTTTTACATTATGCGGGTCTACAACACAATTGGAATATGCGTAATGCTTTCATGTTTGATAATAGACATGGGGGGAAAGCCTATATAAAGAAGCTGAAAGGTATTCTCATGTGGAAAATAGAGCATGTGGGGATCATTTCCTCAAATGCATATTTAGGTTTTTTAATAGCATTACAGAACGTCCCCCTTTCTCTACATAGGCATATGATAGGTAGAGGAGACTAAGAAGTGTTGTAACTAAGTGGATTTTACATACAATTAATATAATTGTGTGCTTTTACCAAAAAAAGAGAGTAAAACGAGCATTGTGATAAAAGAAAAACATATTTTGGAGAGCTCATACTCTCTCTTTTGGCCTGCTCCATCAACGCTCTTCTATACACCATTAAACGTCGATGTTTCAGACATCACCACCTCTGTCACCAGCCATGCGGTGTGAGTTTTTTGGTGGTTGTTTTTGTCTTTTAGTTGGGTTTAATTGTTGAGGAAATCTCACATTCCTTTCTTTCTCCTAGTATTCTAACTTGTTTGGAGTAGAACTTTGTCTACAAGTTTTACGTTAATAGTGAATTATTTTTGGACTAGGTCCAGTGATTTTTACCTCTTTGAGGGTTTTCCACGTTAAATTTTTGCAGTGTATGGTGCATAGTTTTTGTTGTGTATCTTGTTATTTGTTTTGAATAATCTTGCACAACATAATCCTTGTCTCATATAAGTGATAAAGTGCTAAAAAGATTTTGATCGAGTGGTATCAGAGCTGAGGTTTAACAATTTCTTATGGAGACAAATTTTTCCACGATAGTTTGCTTGAAGAGCGCAAATTAACACAAATGGAAAGGTAAAATGAAATATCTTCTTTTTGTGAAAAATCTAAACTTACTTATTTTTGAAGCGACTAAACCCGAGAGGAAAATCACCAAGGAAAGGTTTTTCAAGAACCAACAAGTATGTGGATTTATTCGACAATGCGTAAGAGATAATGTCTTAAACTATGTTGTGAATGAAATTGATGCCAAAGTTCTATGGAACAAACTTGAAACATTGTATGCATCTAAGGTAAGCAACAATAAGTTCTTATTCTTTTTGTATGCATCTAAGGTAAGTAACAATAAGTTCTTTTTGCTTAAGCAAGCGATGCATTTAGTGTATAAAGAAGGTGTAAATAGTAGGATGGTTATGCCCCTAACGGAAGAATAAATAAAATGTAAATTTAAGGTCAATTTTTGGAACTACTTCTAAGTCACCGTTTTAATTGAACCAATTCATTAAGTTTACTTGAAAAATCTGTGTCAATATACTAGATTTGTAGGATTTGTAGCTCACAACTCAGGTTTGAACTCAGTGAGCTAATTCAATTCATTACTGTAACGCAACTACAGATGGATAAAGAGGCTGATAAACATGAGAAATTGTCAATTGTGAGCAACTATTAGAGGATAGATTACGTGCAACGATTGTTTAATTAGAAGGATAGATTCCATACAACGATTGATTTAGATGCTTAATTGTGAGACAACGGTAAATCTGGTGTTTAAATATAGAGTAATTGGGAAAGGGTAATTGTTAAGGAATGATCCAATGGCATAGTCAATATGATAAAATGAAAACCTAAAGGCAAGAAATAATAGAATACTGAGTCGGACTATTAGTTAAGAGTAATCGGGGATGATTGATCACATTGGGTGTTAAATTAGCCTGTAACAAAGACGAGGAATATGCCGTGAGATTAGAGTAATCGTTACCGGAATTAGATTGTAGTGCTCGCCGCTCGGAATGAGGTTTATTAATGGTGAGTGATTGCTGGGACGGTTCATTGGAGCAGCCACGGACAATGTCTGGCTAAACATTGTGCAGGTTATAAATTAAATCATGTCATTTAAGTAGCAAAAGGAAATTGCATTCAAACTAAAACAGAAAACAGTGGAGCGATCCTTGGGTATATATCAAATCGAAATGGTGTCGTTTGTTGGAATGGCCTTAGTAAATGCTTATTATACCAGGTTCCAACAGGAGGGATGCCATTTTTGTGCCAAACCCTCCATGGACAGTGTACACTTAGATCTATGCCGGAAATGGTATACAGAGCTGCATGAATCTTGGCACGAAATTATGTACAAATCATGTGAACTCAATTAATAATCCATGGGCGGATCGTATCATCATGTCACACGAGAGATAGTCAGAAATCGTTGGTGAGACGAAATGTCTTGGGCACAACAAGTAGCGGAGCTATCCGAGGGAGGGAGAGGCCCAACTTGTCAGACATATCCACCGCAGCACTGCCATGGACGGACCATTCGAAGCAGTGCGAGAGGTTTGAGACGCCTAGCTCCACAATGCTCATGGCGAGCCCAATGCCAGGGCACATTCTGCGGCCGCTTCCGAAGGGGAGGAGCTGGAAGTGGCGGCCGTAGACATCGACATCCGGCCCCGTGGTAAACCGCTCCGGCAAGAACTTAGTTGGCTCCTTCCATATGGCGGGGTCATTTCCGATGGCCCATGCATTCACCAACATCCTGGTTCCCGACGGAATCTCATATTGATAATGCGGCCCCCCATCCCCATCCCCATCCCCATCATCCAGCTGCAAGGTGCATGCCTCGGTGGACATGTGCGGGATGAGGAACGGCCCCGGCGTATGCTTGCGGAGCGTCTCTTTCACGACCGCCTTCATGTAAGGGAGCTTCGGAAGATCCGCTATCTCCACCATCCTCTCCTTCCCCACCACGCTCTCCGATTCCTCCTGAAGCTTCTTCAGCACCCGTGGGTTGGACAGGATCTCGGCCATCGCCCAATCCAGCGTTACGGTAGATGCATTGATGCCCGCCATGATCAATTCCTGCCATACCATACATAACACACTATCAAAAATTTTAATAAACCTGAGCCAACAAACCTTATCTATCTATCTATCTATCTATATAGTGTGTATGTGTGTGTGTGTCTGTGCTGACCAGCGTCATTGCTTTGATGCGATCTCGGGTGAGTGGAGGGTGAGAAGCCAGGAAGGCGTCCATAATGTGGGTGGACGCTTCTCCTTCATCCTTATCTCCTCCTCCTCCTGCTGCTGTTGCTACTGCTTCTTCTCGGGTGGAGAGGAGTGGGTCTAGGATGGCATCGACAGAGGAGAGCCAGCGGTCCATGGCACGCTTCCTGCTGAAGTCGAGGAATCCCAGGAGAGGGATGAAGTCACCGATGAGGTTGGCGCCCAGCAGGAAATTACCCTCCTGTACCAGCTGGGTTAGGTTCAGGTTGGGGCTTTCTTCTTCTTCTTCTTCTTCTTCTTCTGTGGCCAAGTTCTTCTGCTTCTTCTTCTTGGAGAGGATGATATCCGACATGGATTGGCGGAGCAGGAGGTGTGACATGATGTTCTCCACCAGTGTGGAGAGGCAGGCGGTGAGGTTGACAGGGGACCCCGACGTGGCAGCGAGGCGCAGGCGGCTCAAGAGGCATTGCGTGTGGTGGTGGAGCACGGGGGAGTGAGTGTTGTGAGTGAGGCGGCGAGGTGGCGCATGGAGCACCAGTTGGGGCCGTAGGACGTGGTGAGGGAAGAGGCGTCTGGAAACTTGGCTGGGCGGGCGGCCAGCGAAGGTCTTCTCATGGGCATGGAAGATGTGGCGAGCAGCCTGGGCAGTGGAGATGATGATGGTGGGGGAGGAAGCTAGGCGGAGGAAGAGGACGGGGCTGTAATGATGGGCGAGGTGTTGGAGGGAGCGATGCGGAGACGAGGAAGCGAGGAGATGGAGGAGGTTGCTGAGAATTGGTAGAGGGAAGGGGCCGGGGGGTAACCGGTGATAGGCACGGGTGACTACCTAGACGAGCCACTGAGTTAGTACTAGCAATGTGACGATGCACATAACTGACACTACAATGAATATAGCCAAGGTTGTGATGGTGGTGGTGGTGGTGGTGGTTACCTGGGGAAACAACTCTCTAGACATTGATACTAATGCCATCATGCACATACCATTCAATCTATGAACAAACCAATATAATAAAGCAATATAACCAATGAATGTTGTGTTTAATGGTGAGCATATTGAGGATTAAAACTAGGTGCAATACCAAGTTCTCTCTCTCTCTCTCTCTCTCTCTCTCTCTCTCGTAATTTCTCCCAAATAAATCCATAATTTGGAGGAATACATAACCATCGCTTGACATCTTTAAAATACGATAACCTTTGAGATTCATTATTAACCACATCTTCCAAATGTTCAATCCCCAATCAAAATAAGCGATATATATTGAGGATTAAAACTAGGTGCAATACCAAGTTCTCTCTCTCTCTCTCTCTCTCTCTCTCTCTCTCTCTCTCTCGTAATTTCTCCCAAATAAATCCATAATTTGGAGGAATACATAACCATCTCTTGACATCTTTAAAATACGATAACCTTTGAGATTCATTATTAACCATATCTTCCAAATGTACAATCCCCAATCAAAATAAACGATAGAATTGTGCATATGTCCCCATTAAAAAAGAGATAATGCATCTTGCCACGATCTTACCAAAATGTTGTCCACATATAGAATATCGAATGTTTAGAGAAATACTTCCATTGAGTAATGACCGCAACGATGCTTGAATCTTTGTTTTCCCGTGCACCAATCCTTCATGCTCAATAAAATATTGCATCATAGATATCCATGGTTGATCTTGTTCACATATATCTCGTAATAATGCAAATCTTCGAGCCATCAAATGCCTCTCCAAATCCAATATTGTTGCACTACCTAACCTTTTAGGAGTAGCCAAATGGTCCCATTAAATCCATGTAACTCCCATCATTTCTCCCTTCCGCCACAACATGAACTGAATAAGATATAAAATGTTTTGTAATGCCTTCTTAGTCTAAGATAGTAAAGGCAAAAAATATAATAACATGGGTATCAAGATACATTGCACCACTTTGAGTCGTACATGAAAGGGTCATAATTGAGACTTCCAATACATAAATTTGTCCTTCAATTTACAATCAATCCAATTAATCAATTGAACATTTGTAACATCAACACCCAATGGATAACCCAAATGTTGATAAATTGATCCTCGTGTAATCACTGACCCTCGCCATCCCAAACATTCCAAATCACTCTCCATACAAGAAATAAGGCGAGACCGCCTCCAATTTATATATAACCTTGAAGCCAAAGCAAATTGATCCCACACTTGCATACTCCTTTTAAGATTTTCTTTTGAGTCTTGTAAAAACGTAAAAGAATCATCAGCCAATGCTTGTGCCACCAATTGTCCACCATAAGGAAGATGTAAACCCACAATATCACCATTGGCCGCAAGATTTGACAACATTACTAACAAAGGATGTGTAACAATAGCAAATAACAATGGGCTCAATGGACATCCTTGCCGCACGGATCTAGTAAGAAACACTTTCGGAATAACTCCGCCATTAAGCATCACACGTGAGGTTACATTTTGTCGTAGCAAAAAGATAAGTCGACACATACGAGGACCAAACCCCATATTATACATCACACTTGAGAGGAAAGACCAATTAACATGATCATATGCTTTTTCCAAATCTAATTGCACCATAACCATTTCTTGATGTGTATGTCGAGCATAATCGATAGCCATTTGAACATTCAAAACATTATGCAATATATTTTTACCTATAATAAAACCATATTGAGATGGATGAATAAGTTGAGGTAAGAACTTCTGAAGTCTGTTGGATAATATCTTTGCAAACACTTTGTACAACCCTCCCATCAAGGAAATAGGCCTCCATTGATGAAATGACTCGGGGGATGGTACCTTTGGTATCAATTTGATTGAGAACACCTTCTAGCTCTCAGGCATGAGACTAGAATCCCAACATTGTTGAAACATTTGTGTGAATGGACTCTTAAGCATGCCAACATACTTCTTAAAAACGTCATCTGTAACACCATCCCAACCAAGGCTTTTACCATTTGGGTGTAACAATACCTTTTCTACCTCAACTTCTTCAAAATCAACATCCAAATCTTGACAAATATTTGTATTCACGACACTCCCAATTACATTATAAAACTCTTGTCGTGCTTTCAACACATCATCATTAATAATCAACTCTGGCCCAATCAAATTTTAAAATGAGTAATACATAACTCAATAACCTTGATTGGTTCTATAACAATGTCATCCCCTATCTTAATTTGTACCACATTTGAATGAGTATATGGTGGTCTTAATCTTTGAAAAAACATAGAGATTGTGATTGAGTATTTATAAATCCCTCCTTTAATTGACGTAGTCTTGTCTGTTGATAACTTTGACAAGACAAATTCTTCACAATGTCCTGTACTTGAACTTGAACATCCAAAAGCTCTTCATCATGCGGATTATTCATCTATAGTACATTGCATCACGTAAGAATATATGAAAACTTATCAATCAATTTCTTACATCTTTTAGCATTAGTCATACCATAAATACAACGAAATCATTGATGTTTTGTAGTGTTGTATCCCATGAGGCCTTCATGATGAACAGGCGCACACACGCCTTCATGCATGATGATGAAAACCACTTCACGCCTGCCCTACATGCCTTATTTGTTTGTTTGTTGGCCAAGTTAATCAAGTTTGAGAGAAGAAGTGAAGTTGGGTCATCCTTTTGAAATAACTTGTTCTGAAAACATGCCAAAAATTTGTTGCATATAGGCATCAAATAAGGAATGTAATAATAAAGAAGAATTAAACTTCAAAGGAACTCGATCAAGCAATGTTTTGTACATATCTACCCCATGTTTATTAAACTCAAAACATATGGGAAAATGATCTGATGTCACAACCTCTTGCATAATTGACATATTAAGCATCTTTGACAAAAAGGACTCATCATGCATAACATACATTCTATCTAACCTACTCTATGTTTCCTTACATTGCATAGACTGAAATGTAAACCCAACCTCATCTTGATGCAACCATTTCCATAAATCCAACTGCAAAACCTCTTATGCCAATTTGTCCCAAACTGCTTGCTTAGGAGAATCCATCAATGAGAATCGTGAAGTAGATTGTGAAGCATTAACACACATATTAAAATCACCCATTAATAAACCAACATGGCCCACTAATAACCGTGGATACATTGAAGACCATAACTCAATTCGTTGATTAGCATTATTGGATACATAGATTCCAGGACCTACCAACCATATCAAATCCTCAAAATACTTGACTTCCATCACCAAAAAACATCCATATGGATCATTATAAACTATATGTGGACAAAACAAATCACTAATAATCATGACAACCCCTGAGTAATGACGTGATAACTGTTCTGCATAATATGCGGAATATCCACGCAAATGGAACACAGATCTTGCTAAATCATGACACTTATGTTCAACTGCACATAAAACATCCTATTCTTTATCAAATAAAGTTTTCCATAATATATATTTCTTATGAGGAGAAGATGCCCCTCTCACATTCCATGATACCACTTTCATTTAACACCTTTAGTAAGAACTTGCTCATAAACATGAATGTACTAACTACTTGTTCAAGAGCTACATAAGGATTTGTGTGTACTACATCTTGTCCACCAATATTAGGGTTTTGTTTTCTAGTTCCACGAGAACGAAGTCCTTGATTTAATTGAGGTTGTACCACCCTTCCTAAAGAATCGAATTGTAATTGGTTGGACAATATCTGATTTCGCACTTGTTTCTGCCAAGAATTTTTCTTAAACCTCTCATTCAATCTCAAATTATCTTTTGGTAATGCCTTACCGTTAGTATTTTTTGTGTCCCTTTGTATGACAACACCCTTCCCTTTTATCTTATGCTTCACTTGATGCCACTCTCCATCTTCAACATCTGAGTCATCATTAATACATACTCCATTCTCCTCCTCAACACCTCTAACATGACCATGAACTTTAGGATCTCGCTCTAACCCATGAGATGTTCCCTCATCCATGACCATATCGACCATTGAGACAATATCCTTCTCAACATCTTCCTTATTTTTCCCTTTGACATTATTTTCTAGGGATAGTTCGCCATGATATTGGCATTCAGCCGTAAAATGCCCTAATTTACCACATTTAAAACAATGTCCTGCAAAAGTCTCCCATCGAAGCTTAAAACGAAATTGACCAAATCGAGATGTATCTATACTCAACCATCTTGGAAGTTTGCAACTTGTATCCCATAACATGCAAAATCTACATTTGTTCCACGAATTAACATGAGGAGCAACCAAAACTTTACCAATTTGAGACATCAATCCTGGTAGTAAATCCCAAAAGAATGAGTTACTACAATCAACGATCACCCAAATTGGACATTGTTGTTTTAATAAATCTTTATAATCCACCACTGGAACCCATTCCATCACATGCACTAATCTTTTATAAAAAAAGATTGGTACCTTTGCAATCAAAGCCATACGGTGTTCTCACAATTGAAAAACCACATCATAGAAACTTCTTAGACCCACATATACACCCTCAACACAATTAGGCATTATGAATGAATTCAACCATTGCTTAATCCATGATACCAAAGGAAGTTTACTAGTGAAATACAAAATAACACCACGATCATAGAACCTGTCAAAAGTTGCTAATATAGAGTTGGTCTCCATCACCACCTCTACAACATCCTCCTCCACACAATCTTTAGCATCTCTCTCATTTTTTTCCATAAAATAAAAAACAAAGCCTTAACAAGATCATAACGAATGTCAATATCATAATCATCTCCAATAGCATATTTCCCACCAAGAATAGTAGCATATGATGTTTTCTCATGTTTTGTAAAATCGATACACTTTTGCCTCTTGTAATTTTCACTACTATCATTACTACCACATCCATCAACAATCATCAACTCACTTCCTATTGTTGTGTCAGACATCCTAATAGAGATTAAGAGAACTAACTTGAGACGATGACAATTTTGCTTGTAGTTTCTTGTAACGATAACGAAACTTAATGTCCAAATAATCCTTAGAAAGCTCTCTGAACGAGCTTCGCAACGAACCAAAAATCATAAAAACGGAGTTCTGAATACAAAGTTACATCAGAAACATGTTTCAGCACTATTCTTGTCATCGCTTCTCTCTCTCTCTCTCATTCATGGGTCAAATTTGGTCTTAGAAGACGTTACTACATATATCTTTGTTTCTCTCTCTCTTCTCTCTATCCTCGAACAAATGGATTTATCTGGTCACAATAAACGAACGAAGCCCGAACCATACCTTTGAGACTTAACGACTCGAGGGGTTGCCTACATGCAGAGACTGCACTTCCCAACTTTCTTTGGGAAAGGGATTGCCACGAATATGGTAGAAGAGTTCAAATGGTTCAGGGAACAATAGTGTAAGAATTGAATTATTGATTGAAATGTGCGAATCCGAATCAATAAAACAAACAACCATTGTTCACAAACAGTGACAAGATTTGATAGGCACGCTACATGAAGTAATAGCCAATACGATACAAAATAATTAAAAAAATAGAAAACGAATAGACGAGAGTTTTACATGGAAACCCACAATCGAGAGAAAAAACCACGGGACACTTAAGGTACCAAAACTTCCACTAGAACTTAGTTTATGCTTGGGTACAACCTCCCTAGATATCACTAGAACAATATTAATCCAACAAGATTCAACAAGAAGAAGAGAAAGAGACACTAGAACCTGACTTAGAGAACAAGAAACCAAGATCCAACCGTTGAATGTGAGCTTTTTGATGGCAGGAACAACCGCTCAAAATTTTTGCCCAATCAAAGTTCGTATGGCTGTTGATCGAAGCCGATCAAATTCAGGTGCCACAACACCTACGAGATTTTTCTACTCTTCTTCTCTTCTCTTTTTGTTCTCACTTTTGCGACCAAGGCCAACTATCGATAGGGTATTTAAAAAATAGAATAATTGAGAGAGATTAATCATGAAAGATCAAATTAATGGGAATTTAATCATAGCTTTAAATGGAGTAATTCATATTGAGGAATTGCAAAAAAAATATTTGTTATTGAGATGGATCCCGAACATGCATTGAGACATTGTACTACAATTAAACATTATGACCACCACAATGCTCATTTACCTATCCCTATTAGTACTAAAACTATTGGGTATATATGCATATCAATGTTGACACATAAAGTCTGTTCATACTTCATGATATTATGTTGTTTTGATTGGTGCACGTTCATCAACAAAGTGTAGACTTTCACACATACCTTGAGGCAACAACCAACTGAACCTTTGAGGCAACTACTCTAGCAATTAAATCTTCACGCAGAGAAAAGCTACAAACAATTGATGCATTCTTATTTCTTCTAGGAATTTCCATGTGTATATTATGTACATGTTAGAATGGTCTCGAGCGAATCAATGGTTCCATGAATCAATTCAAAGACAAATGGTCAGGGTAGGGTAGGGGCTTCCTTTTAATTTTGTCCTTTTAATTTTCATAGATTGAGGTGGAAAATCATCACATTATAATCATAGATTGGATCTAATAGATGTGAAAATTTATAGAACCATCTTGTCGAATAAGGCATAAGAATGCATTCGCTGGAGAGAAAGGGAGTAAATCGTAATGGAATAAATCATAAGTCATTACATGCTTGAGGAGAGACAATCCCATGGAATGTATGGTAGAACATCACCTCCTTCCATCCCACTTTTTGCAAACTTGAATATCAAATAACCTTAATACGAAGAAGATTATGCATTGCTTCCTCTTCTTGATAAAAATATTAGCATATAATAATGCATGTAGTTTTCATGCCAGATCTTCCGATGTGAACAGTTTTTAGTGACATAAATTTAGGAACCATTTCTAAAGGATTATTAAGGGTATGGTAAAAGGGAATGTAGTTATCGTAGGACTTCAATTTCATAAGGACTTTTGATACATAAAAAAGATGTGGACCTCTTTAACCATATCTTCATAATCTTTGACACCAACCTTAATCACATCATTCTCTTGGGGCTCTTCCTGATCCTTACCCTTAACTTTCTCGTGAACACACAACATTTTTTTTTCATCACAATGCTAACTCTTAGCATTACGCTCAATCCTCCCCTTATCACAATTCTCATAATCATACAATCCATTTCCATGGTGAAAGTGTAACCCCTAGGTACCCTTATGATCACAACACCCATAGTGATCACAATTATCCGGAATCTTCACCTTTTCTTGTTTGCAACTTTCTCATTCAACCTTGTATCATCTTCCTCATGATCATTTTGTAGCTCATCACGACCATAACAATGACAATCTTGATTATCTCCCAACCTTCTTAGGTGGTCTCTTCCATTTTGTTAAGGATCCTCTTATTAATCACATCTTCTTTCTTCTAAATATTTCTCGTGTCATGTCTCTTTGATGGACCTTCTTATCCATCCATCCTCAACTTCCTCTAGTCATCCACCAACACTTCGGGCTTGTTACACATGACCTTCTCAATATATCGTGTTATCATCTTCCGGATCCAACCATCCGGTTATACACAGTGAGCTCCGCTTACTTGGAAGTGCTTCTTTCCCTTTTCTCGTTATTCATTTGGATGAGCACACCACATCCAAGCACATAATCATAGAATTCCCTAGCATATTGGGCAATGAGGATCTTCTTGGGCCCTCACATTTGAAATTTCTCACAGGTGCCGTAGAAATCTTCTTTTTGAAATTGTTTTATTGTCATGCATATAAATGGTAGTGCACTATCCCATCAACACATGTTCTCTAGTAGTATACCAAGTCACCTTTAACCACAATAAATTCAATTTATTTTCATTTAAGAATGTAATGGAGGTTTATAATGAGCATAGATAATATAAGTCTTATTTTGACACTCTACCTAACTACTGGGAATTATCTTTTTCTTTTAAAAATAACATAAGTCTTATTTCTAATTCATGATAAGAATTTGATATGTTTCTAAAGCTTTCTCTAATTAGCATAGTAATAAATCTACAATGACATGAATGTATAGGATGACACATTATTGCCTTGTTATGCTCTCATCATCCTTCTTTTGGAGAGGCTAGTTCAGTACCAAAAATTACTTTGGGTGATAGGAATAAGTTAAATTCTTGCACATTCAAAGATGAAATGGGTATTTGCTCATGGATCAAACTTTTAAAACAATTTAGAGTTCATTGCGGCCGTATAATACCTATGTAGCATTTGCATCTCAAGTGAAAAACAATGTTGCTAATAATTTCCCAGAAGCTAAAATTATTCTATAAAAGTAAAATAAAACCAATCTCTTAGCATACAATCTCAGTTGCCTCGTGTCTTTCTACTTCTTGTAATTGGTTAGGAATTGTGAGTGTAATACTCACATACACGTGTAGAGAACCTTAACACGTGTGATCATTAGGGTGAGAAACCTTTTTTTTTTCCAAAACAAAATCTCCTTCCATTAGTTATAAAATTTTTATAGACGATATTATTATATACAAATCCCTGTAGGGACACGATAGGTCCATCTTCTTCTTCTTCTTTTCCAAAATGAAGCTACTTTCCCATTAGTTAGGAAGGATTATTACAAAGAGACTATACAGGGAGGCTTATCCATAGATCGGGGAATCTCCCTCCGATCAAGTTCAAGAAAATGAGACTAGTTACATCACCTTTCAAAGTGACTACTTAAGGTAAGTACCTATAGCTAAAAACGGTGTCCTTCAGTGATGGCTAGTACGAGACAACTCCTGGGGCCGACAACGAAGGGAGGGTGGTAAGTGAGTCGGAAACAACCAGCTTGGGGGCTGGTAGTTCCACCTCGGGCCACTTCCTCCTTGTGTCACCATAAGCGTGTTCCGCCATTTCTGCCAAAAGCGCAAACGGGTAGTGACCACGTCATTGGAATGGATGCAAACCTCGTCCAATTGCCCTCGTAGGCAGCTGATAAGTGCAAACCATATGTCCATGATCACTTCCTCCAAGGGCCGCACCAGATCCTGAAAGACCTTTAGGGAACGCGCTTTCCATACATACCACAGGGTGAAGCCTGCGATCAACATCCAAATGTCCGAGAACCTAGGGAATGCGAACTGCAAGCCTCTCTCAAATCGAATCTTGGTGATTTTGCCTCTCATGCATACGTAGCACCAACTATCTACATTGAAGGAGTCCGTCCACTTATCAACGGAGTGATCAAGCCATGTCGCATGTTAAGAGTCTATTACTAATCAATAGACCAAATCAAGTAAAAAGGAAGAAAATAGATTGGATAGAAGAACCCGTTCCACCCGACCACCCCCGAGCTATGATCTAGACATAGCCAACCTACCACCGACGTCCCATACCGCCGGATATTAGGATGACTAATACCTTGGAAGAGATAAACACGATCGTCGAGACGAAAGCCTAGCCCGCACCACCGGTGTCTACGACAGCAGCCTTCCGACGTGATGATCCCTATGAGGGTAGCTAAGCCTCATATTTATACCTTTTCCTAGGCCCCTTGAATAGATGTGCCTTTTTAAAAGGCTCTCTATTCATTGGTTGTCTAAATCATGATAGTGCATGCACATATCATTCATTCTATCCAATCATTAGTCCCCTTTTTAATAATAGTGAACATACCCTTCACTAATGTAAATATTAGTGACCTACCCTCACCAACGTTATGTGTACATAACATACTCCCCTACTTCAAAAGATTGCACTCTTGCAATATAAAGTGAGGAAATTGTGCCTTAAGCGAATGCTCGCGTTCCCATGTGGCATCATCAATAGGTTTATCCATCCATTTGATCTTGAATAGCCGAATCTCTTTAGAACGTAAACGTTTAGTACAAGAATCAAGAATTCGTTCAGGAACATGAGGTTTGTAAGAAAAATCCTCTAATGTTACAAGATCTTGGATTGTGATGGTGTTATCACCAGAGCCTAAAAATGGTTTTAGACGACTGACGTGAAAAACAGGATGAATACCAACGTTACGAGGTAAGGCAAGGTGATAAGCAGATGACCCAACTCGCTTAAGGATTTCAAATGGGCCACAATATCGTGGGGCTAACTTAGCGCACTTGCCCATAGATAATGACGTAGAATCAGTCGGGACACGCAAAAAAACTTTTTGACCAATAGTAAATGCACGAGGACGTCTATCCTGATCAGCATAAAATCGAGCACGATCTTGAGCTGTCTTGACATTTTCTTTGGCAATATGCAACATTTGGTTCATGTCTTGCAAAAAATTGCGTGTACTGTCTAATGTATCACGATGAATCGTGACATCAACTGGGGCACGTGGCTGAAAACCATACATCAACATAAAAGGACTATATCCAGTGGATGTATGTTTAGAGCTATTATAGGCAAATTCTAAGATAGGAAGGTATTGCTCCCACTTAGAAGGGGTTTTTGCTACATAAGCTCGAAGCATGTCCTCAATAATTTGATTAACTCGTTCAGTTTGTCCATCAGACTGAGGATGATCTGCGGAACTCATGCTCAACGTAGTTTCTAGTTTCTTAAAGACCTGAGTCCAAAAGTCACTAGTAAACTTGGAATCTCGATCACTAACAATATCCATCGGTAATCCATAAAAACGAAATAACTCATCAACAAATTGATAAGCCAACTGTTGAGCGGTTACCGTGGTTTTTGTAGGAATAAATCTAGCTAATTTTGTTAGCCTATCAACGACAACCCATATGGCATCATGACCCCTCTGTGTACGAGGTAAACTAACAATAAAATCCATCGAGATACTTTCCCATTTATTGTTGGGAATATCTAAGGGATGTAAAAGACCAGCAGCTTTAAGTCGTTCCGACTTATTAATCTGACATTGTAAGCATTGAGTTACGTATTTATGCACGTCAGAGCGCATCTTAGGCCAGAAAAAAGTACACGAGATGAGAACGAGTGTGCGTTGTATTCCAGGATGACCAGCAGATGGTGCATCATGACATTCATGAAAAAATTTCTGTTTAACATTTGGTAAATCTGGAACACAGACCTTTCCACTATGGTAGAGCAAACCGTTTGTAATGTGAAAGGTCGCCTTCGAGGGTAGGGTGCTAGTATCGGCATCTAAACCAGATTCGGCTTTCGTCCAGTATTTTGAGAAATAACTGTCATCAAGGTATTTCCCTCGAAGGTGATCTAAAAGATCAGATTTTATTTCCGTGAAGCTAAGCATGTTAACTTCTTTAATGCGACTAAGAGCATCAGCAACGGTGTTCATAGAACCCTTGCGATATCGTATGGAAAAATCAAAATCTTGCATAAGGTCAGCCCAATGGCCTTTACGACCAACAAGATCGGGCTGGTCACAAAAATACTTTAATGATTGATGGTCTGTTGTAACCACAAATTTATTTCCATAGAGATAGTGCCTCCATGTTTTAAGTGCGTGTATCACCGCAAACAACTCTTTCTCTTGAACCGAATACCGAGATTGAGCAGCATCAAGCTTCTTACTTTCAAAAGCAATAGGGTGACCACCTTGATAAAGAACGACACCAATAGCATAATCACTAGCATCGGTTTCAATTGAGAAAGGCTTAGAAGGGTCTGGTAATAGAAGAGTGGGAGCCTGACACACATGCTCCTTGAGTGTCTCAAATGATTTGTCAAGTTGTTCATTCCATGAAATTGGTTTGACAGACTTACGTGGATGACCTTTTAAAAGGTCAGTTAATGGCGTAGTCAATTTGGAATAGTTACGAATTGATTTTCGTAAAAATCCAACAAACCCTAAGAATGATCTAAGTTCACGAATATTACGAGGAATGGGCCAAAGTTTAACCTTTTCAATACGAGAAGGTTCAATTTCAACGCCATTTTCTGTAATTAAATGACCTAGGTACACAATAGATTTTTGGAAGAAGTCACATTTTGAATGTTTTGCATAGAAAGAGTTGTCACGCAACTTTCGCAAAACAAATCGAACATGTTGAACATGATCTTGCAAGGTACGGCTATATATCAAAATATCATCCAAGAAGACGACAACAAAATCACCGAGTTGATCTCGGAAAACATCATTCATCGCTTGTTGGAATGTGGCTAGAGCATTAGTCAACCCAAATGGCATGACTAAAAACTCATAATGGCCATAGCGCGTACGAAAAGCGGTTTTAGGAATATCATCCTCGGCGATGCGAATCTGATGATAACCAGTTCGTAAGTCAATTTTCGTAAAATATCGAGCCCCGTGCAAACGATCAATCAAATCATCGGCACGAGGTAATGGATATGCATTCTTAATTGTCATTTTATTCAAACGGTGATAATTGATACACATTCGCCACGAACCTTCCTTCTTCTTGACTAATAGAACTGGCGCACCCCAAGGTGATTTACTATACCTAATGTGGCCCATACTCAAGTATTCCTTAAGTTGTTTAGCGATCTCATCCTCTTCTAATCGACTAAGTCGGTAAGGTGGAATGCTCACAGGAGCAGCCCCAGGGATGAGTTCAATTTGATGGTCCACATTACGTTTAGGTGGTAAAGTAAGCGGTAATTCAGTAGGAAACACATCTTGAAAATCCTCTAAAATAGAGTCGAGTAATCGTTGCTCAAAATGTGGTAATTGTGTGGCGTCAATATTAAAATAATAAAATTGAACCGCAGGATCAATTACACACGAATAAATTAATGAACTAGAATACTCACTTAAAGATTTAGAAGACACAAGTGAATGAGAAGGAAGTTTGGAACATTGAATAAAATGTTTACAATTATTAAGTTCAAATGTGATTGAGTGATTAACCCAATCAATGGACAAAGAAGGGTTTTTATTAAAAAACCAAGGATATCCTAAAATGGCATCTGCGGATTGTAATTTCATAACATGAAAGTCAAGCTTCTCCAAATAAGTATCTATTTGAATTGGTAGTTGACAAACAATACCACTGATGTATTGAACGTTTCCATTTGCCATGTGAACTTGATAGATATGATCACTTGCGTTTATGTGGAGCTCCATTTGCTGCACAAAGTGATCATTAAGAAAATTGTGAGAACTACCGGAATCAAACAAGAAATGTGCTTGTGTTCCATTGATATATCCGACTGCTCGGAGTAAATCATTAGGTCCAAGTAAATGTGAAGGAAAAGTGCATTCACATAAACTTAAGTGATTGGTATGAACTTCAACAATATCAAAAGACTCACCTGTGTGACTCGTAGATTTGTCTTGAGGAGGGGTGTTCATTGACTTCCTCTCAAGACGACGACAGGTATCCTTTGTGTGGCCCCGCTTCTTGCAATATGCACAGAAGAGGTTCGGTTTCTTTGAGTCGCGGTCAAGAGTGTCACTGGATTGCTTACGTTTCCCAATGAACTTGACATTCGGAGTTTTGGCGAACTCAGGTTTATTGTGGTCTTTCTTGGAAGTCCTATGGTATCGCAGCACAATGTTGACGGCTTCCTCGAAAGTTGTGGGGTCCTTGTCATGGACAATCCAATGATAATCCCCATTGGGAATACCATTCAAAAAACAAGCGACAAACCATTTCTCACCCGTAAGTCCCGATTTTTGGATCTGGGTCCGAGCGTGATGCACACAATCCTCGAGAGAGGTAAATGGCTTACTAGACAATGTGAGCAAGTGTTGCGCTTGTTCGGTTTGAGAAGGTGGCTGCAAGAATTGTTTCTTAAAAACATCAACGAAACCTTCCCAAGTTGTGGGTAAGTTTTTTGCGGTCCTTAGGCCACGCCACCAAGCAGCAGCTCGGCCACCTAACTCACGACCGACATAACCAATTTTTACTGCATCGGGCTTGGGATGAAGCTCAAAGTGAGACTCCCAACGACCAAGCCAAGTGCTAATGGCCTCCTCGGTTCTTTCTTTCTTATCTCCCTTGAAAGGCGTGACTACGAAGGAAGGTTCACCTTCTTTCTTGGACTCAATAGTTAATTCTTGGAATTTCTTTTCCAATGCCATATTGGCCTGTCTCATTTCGGCCAATTGATTCAAGGTAGTAGTGAGCAATTGCTCAATAGTGATCTCAGCTTGTGTGCGAGATGCGGATTGGGGTTGAGAGGTCTCATTTGGAGAGATCGTTCCAACTGCGTTCAAAACTTGTTCCATGATGCACGCTGTGGGTATGCAATAAAATAAGGAGGTTCAGAAAATACACAAGCAAAATGAATTCTTGAAATTTTGATTGAAAGAACTTTATCCAAGAAAGTATCTCATGTCTTTACCCCTCTAGACATATGAGATGTGATTCGAGATCCGATAACTATGGTAACACTATGGTGTTTTAAAAACCATGGGGGAAAACATAGCTAAGATGTATTTCTCGGATCTCTATCTTGAGTAATCATGGCGGCTCCCCGAGGCTCAACCATGGTTCTTACATCAATGAAATTTCCTAGATAGCCTTATATTAATGCCAACCCATCATGTATTATATGGTCGAGAAAGTGTATTACGTGAAAAAACAAGTGCACTCACAAGTAATATTCTAGTCTTGCGAGCAATAAGCAAACGTGATGATAAAATGATAAAATAAGGCACTACTCATAAGAGTTAAGTAGTGACGAAAACAAGGGTAAAAAAAAAAAAAGAACCCATGTGTTACCTACGATAAAAACAATGTCACAAATAAATGGGAAGTGCAAGGTATGCACATATACATCCCAATATGATTGTTATAACTTGCACAATTGTGACATAAGCCACAAATTGATACAAGTGATGACGGTGTTGTGCGCAAAGATGTAATACTCAAATCCATGAGTAACACATCAATAAGGGAACTCATATGGTTTTACTCGTTTTCTAAGGCTTGATGATAAGAGTTAAACCTAGATGACCCGTTGAAAAAAAAAATCGTTCAACAAGCCACTCCATACGAAAAAATAGTCTACACGTAAAGGTTACATTAAAAATAAACGATGTAAATACTTTATACATGAAAAGGAAGTGGAAAAAGGAGAGTTAATTGTGGGCGGGTAAATAATAATTACTAGAAAATCATATAAGTGAAACAATACTTATGAAATTAAAATTTAATTAGAATAATCAACAATTAGGTGTATGGAATCAAACATGCCCTAAGATATGAAACCCTAGGGTAGTTGACATGCACCTCCTCAAGACCACCACTTATCCCTAGAATCGGCCAAGTAATGGCTAATTAAAGAGGAAAGTGGCATAGGTAAGTGACATATACCTCGTCAAGGCCACATCATCCCTTAGAATCGGCCAATTGATGGCTTAATAGAGAGTAGAGTGGCATAGGTAGGCAACATACACCTCGTCAAGGCCACATCATCCCTTAGAATCGGCCAAGTGATGGCTCAATAGAGGGGAAGAGTGGTATACTCAACATCATATGCAAAACGGCCATGAGATAAGCGTGTGCGATTAGAGCAAACACGCTCGACCCAATGCACAAGAATAATTATTATCGTAAGAGTTCAAGAGAGGAGAGAGTGGGATATATATCGCAATATGCAAAAGGCCATGAGTTGAGCGTGTGCGATTAGTGCAAACACGCTCGGCCCGATGCATAATAATAAGTAAAATCGTAGCGTAGTAGGAGGTAGAAAGAAAGAGAATAAAACGTAATACCAATTTGATTCGACCATAAAGAACGCATAATAGAAAAAGAGAAGAGATCAAAAAAGAAGAATACCGGGTTTAGAGTGTTGTTTTGATCCTGAGAAGAGCATGACGAGCCTTGTTAGATCCCCCTCGCTCACACGCAAAAAACATCAAAACAACAAAAAAATTGTTAGTAAAAGCTCTGATACCACTGTTAAGAGTCTATTACTAATCAATAGACCAAATCAAGTAAAAAGGAAGAAAATAGATTGGATAGAAGAACCCGTTCCACCCGACCACCCCCGAGCTATGATCTAGACATAGCCAACCTACCACCGACGTCCCATACCGCCGGATATTAGGATGACTAATACCCTGGAAGAGATAAACACGATCGTCGAGACGAAAGCCTAGCCCGCACCACCGGTGTCTACGACAGCAGCCTTCCGACGTGATGATCCCTATGAGGGTAGCTAAGCCTCATATTTATACCTTTTCCTAGGCCCCTTGAATAGATGTGCCTTTCTAAAAGGCTCTCTATTCATTGGTTGTCTAAATCATGATAGTGCATGCACATATCATTCATTCTATCCAATCATTAGTCCCCTTTTTAATAATAGTGAACATACCCTTCACTAATGTAAATATTAGTGACCTACCCTCACTAACGTTATGTGTACATAACATCGCAGCACTCCACGATGTTGTTCCTTCCACTTCACATGCCGCAAGGAGGTGAGTCACTCTATACCATACCTTTTGAGCTTGAGGGCAATCCCACAGACAATGCCTCAGAGTCTCAATAGGTGAATGGCAAAGTGGGCAGCCTAACGGGCCGCCACGTTTACCTAGCCATTTGCCAACGGCAACGACATTATGACCGATTTGCCACCAAAAAAACTTTATCTTTTCCGGCATGTGGAGACGCTAGAGACCCTTCCAAAAGGTAATGAGCACCTCATCAGGGATGTCCAATGTATGCCAACCATTGCGTAAGGGGCCGTCTAGCTGCAGTTGAAAAGTCTGGTCCAGTTTAGTGTTGTACTCGAAGAAATGGCGAAATCTGCCATCATGTTTCCACCTGAAATACCTTGGGTCCCATTCTAGTTCGACGAGCGGACGACAACCATATACCCATAACTTCCAATGGGGTTCCACCTTAGCAACATCCGGGTCTGTCTTCCAGATGTTACCAACCTGCGACACCATGCGGATTGGGTGCCAAGAGCCCCTACTTTGACTCTCCCCAAAAATTGTATCTCTTCCCGATCCGCTCATGCCGTTCAACAACTTAACCCTTCCAGCCTCATCAAAGAGACCGAACCAAGCATCTTCTCTCACCTCCCCCATCGGAACCCAATCAATTGCCTCAGCTATCAATCTCCGCATTTTCATGGCTCCCTTGAGGGGAGGGAATGGGACCTCCTAGGCTGCTCATAAAGCCATTGTGCGTCTCCAATCATTTATAGAGTGGAGGCCTGTTTGTGCCAGCTTTCCCCATGCTAGGCCCTTAAGCTGGCCTAACATCATGTCGTCACTTGTTCACACCTGAGGGTTCCAAAATAACAGTTGTCTAGACCACTCGATTAGTGACTCCGGCGTGTGCTTGACCAAATGATGTCGTACGTGACACCATGCCCGCAAGATGGATTTCGTGACCCTCTCCTCCAGAAGACAAGCCATCTTGGGTGGAACTCTGCTCATGCAACACCAATTCAAGGAGTCAGGCCAAGGCCTACCATACTTGGGAGTCCCTGCCTAGAACCTATTACAAAGTAGAACCTTTCAACACCCCTTACCTGGCAGGAGGCATCGAACCACCATTTTGGCTAGCAACGCTCGGCTCTGCATTAAGGGGTCTATGAGGCCAAGCCCCCCTTTGGCCTGCGGTTGAGTTAACCAATGCCATGACACTTTGGTGGCAGCCATCGAGTTGTCGTTACCTAACCATATAAACCCCCTGATGGTAGCCTTAATCGCGTGCAAACGTGAAGGGTCCATAATCCAGTTGGAGACTGAGTGCCACATGGTGGTGAGCATCACTTGGTTCGCAAGTTCGCAATAAGAACCCTACCAGCGAAGGATAGTTTTGATCTACTCCATTGGTTTAGCTTCTTGCTTAGTTTGGCTTGCACATGGGACAATTGTGCTCCCTTGGAGATTGCCTTCCCCATCGTAAATCTGAGGTACTTGAATGTCATCCCATCAGGGACCCATGCAAAATCAGCACGGAGATGCCACCTTGGCTTCTCTTGTTCGCTGAACCCGAGGCCTTGGGTTTTATCCCAATTGACCTTGGTACCAACAGCTTGACAAAAGTCCTCAACAAGATGTTCAGCTCGCTGCAAATTTGAATCATCGCCCTGCAAGAAAAGGATTGTATCTTCGGCATATTCACATTGGGGATGGGCCATCCCCTCAGTCCGCTACTTGGTTATTGTAAGTAGGCAAAGAAAGCCTCGGTTACAAATAGATAAAGATATGGGGTTAGGGGACAACCTTGCCTCACTGAGCGATGTAGTTGGAAGGCGGGGCCCCTAGCACCAGATACCAACACGTACAAGCTACTGGTAGCAATCCGATAGAGTGCAGAAGTGCAATTCCTCCATTGTTGGGGAAGGCCCATAACTCTCATCACTCTTTCCAAAAAGGGCCATAGCACCTTGTCGTAGGCCTTCTCAAAGTTTAACATCAGAATAGCCGAGCTCGATACGACGCGGTCTGCCAATACCATAACTTCCCAGAGAAGTAGCACATTATCCAAAATACATCTACCCCTAATAAACCCTATTTGATTCTCATGTATGATGTCAGGTAGGAAGCTCGCTATCCGCCTAGCTAGGACTTTTGCGAGTATCTTGTATATCGTGTTAAGGATCGTGATTGGACGCCATTGGCGCAGCTCGAGGCTTCGCCCTGCCACTTTAGGGATGAGATAGATCATCCCCTCAATCAGGCCAGTTGGCATCGCTCATGAGGTCCAAATTTCTTGAATCCCGGTTTCCAATGACGGGATAACAGTTTCCCAATGAATCTCAAAAAAATCTCGTGAGAGACCGTCGGGGTCGGGCATGCTCCTCTCTGCAAATCCCTAAGTGCCTCCGAGAGTTCTAATCGAGAAATGGGGCTATCGAGCATAACTTCAATCTCATGGGTTACCTTGGGGTGAATGCAACCTCTCAGCCAACAACCTCTTAGCCAGCTCCGTGTTTTGCCGCATATGCATAGGTGCGAGCAGGTCACGATAGTATTGTGTTGCCATACGCAGAATCTCATCCTTGTCCTCCGTTATTGAGTCGTTTGGTTTGCGTAGCCCTTGTATACGTCCACCACCACCCTTCGGTGCCCTGGAGTGAAAGAAATGATGGTTGACCTTGTCATCTATTCTCGCCAACCATGATGCGGTCCTTCGAAATAGCATTTGGTTCTTCTCCAACGACCTTTCCCGCAGCTTCATCTTTGCTTCCTCCAGCTTAGCTCTAGACCAATTGCAGCTAGGGTTTGCTTGTAGCAACTGTTGCACGACCACAACGGACTTCCGTAATTTTGTTTCAATGGCTCTAGCCTGCTAGAGGGCCAACTTGGTTTCCTGTTGTAAAAAGGAGGAGGAGAGGGCAAATTTCTTCTGCAAATCCTCACTAGCCGATTCACTTACAATGGTCTCCCTCCATATGCTCTACAACCCTGCTTTCACCTTTCCACTCTTCATGATCTTTGTGGGGATTTTCACATTGAAACTCCCCTTACTACCGCGGGGTGGGTTAAGGTCTAGTCTCATCGGCTGGTGATCCGAGAAGGTAAGACCTATCAAGATAGCGAAGGAGCCCCCCAACTCTTCGAGGGACGAGCTGATGTATATGCGGTCTAGCCGTGCAAGACTACCACCCCTAGCATTCACGGTGTGAAGTAATTAGGTAATTAACTATGGTTAATTAGAGACTAATTATATGGTTACGTTAAGCAATGGAAGATTAGTATGATATGCACGTGAGAGTGTGTGAGAGGAAGAGAGAGAGAGAGAGGAAGTTCTACTTATGAACACGAAAATAAATGGGGGATGATTGACTATATTGAAAAGTGTCATCAACATACAAAAATACCCACAATGAGGTATATATACAACCCATGTGCAAAGGTGCACATGTGAGGGTAGAACATAGGTACTTATGTGTAAGTCCTACATTAAATGTACTAAGGAGTGGAGGATCTAGAATATCCCACTTAAGTACAAGGTCCTATTTAAAGGCTTAAGGTCAACACATTAACTAGATTCGATCTAGGTAACTACTAAGTTACATGTGTTGACTAACTAGATTAAACTAGTTGAGCTTGATATCTAAACACACGGCAACTCGGGAGTAGTGTAGCGAATGTGAGCATCTCCTAAGGGAAGAGCCCCATGTATCCTTCACCCCAATTTTGCCAATTAGGAAAGCCCATGAGTCCAACTCCGCACCATGAAGCGGTCTTTGGGTCCCCCCTTTCCTATCTCCAAGGTGCTCAATCATGTTGAAATCTTCAGCCATTACCTACGCCTCTGCATCAAGCAATGTTGTTGCTAGCATACTCCAAAAGATTGCTCTCTCAGGGGAAGAGTTAGGGGCATAAATGTTTAGCACCCCAATCTGAAGGCGGTTCCATTTCAAAAGCACATATAAGGCTCTACCCGCCACCAGTGTGCCATGTGATGTTACTTTGTAACGGGCCTGATCACTAATCGAGATGCAGACCTCTCCTCTTCAGTGGAGGTCACCCTCTGCAACCAACCACCATGTGGTCCATCCACCCGACAAGGGATTTGCTAGGCTCTGAGTTCTCTCTTGAGAGAGGTGGTGTTCCTGCAAAAGCAATATGTTAATGTTGCCCCCTATATTAAGGGGATTCAACTCCTCCTGAAGTCTTTTGCACTCATGTTGTTGCCAGCCTCCCCAAGGCCTTGCACATTCCACGTTAGGATCCTCATCTGAAGGCAGTGAGGTTGATGCCCATGTCGGGGTTGACCCCCATGTCAAGGGGCAAACTATCATCTACTTCTGGGAGAAGGGACTCCATAGTAGATTGGAGAGCCCCTAAGGGATTCCTAGCTTGTCGTTCTCGGCTCGCTTCAAATAGTTCCCGCGATACAGTTTGGCTCCTAAGCGATTGCATATCCTACACCCCTCTAGCCTAGAGAGACGTCGCCAAACCAGGTGATGGTCTGCCTATTTTTCCCTTGATCGTGCCCGTCCGGATCCATGACTTCACTAATCTGAGGTCACCACCACATTCACATTCCATCATGAGGGGGGCCTTTGTCAACATCTCCTCCGGGCTGGACGATACCAGTTGTGGTTGCATCTCCATTAGGGTGGAGAACACGAGCTTGGGGGACAAGGATTCACATGGGGACAACGTTGCTGCCAACGCTTCTGGGTCGCCATCCCCTAGCCCTTGGAGCAATGTAAATCTGTTGGACGCTCTCACCTTTAGGTTGTGCGCCTCCGTAGTCCCCGAGAGGATCTTCATCCGTTTCAAGGGTTGTTTGTCCACACTTGCTAGTGACAAGGTAGGAGAACTTCTTTCTACGGGACAGTCTTGAAAGAGGGGGGGAGAGGTTGCACCTAGGCTTCGAAGTTTCCCCTGCTTCTTAACGGGGTGCCAAGGAGCCTCGCTGCCCTTCGGTGGCACGGCCTTCCCTGAGGTTCGAGGTCCCGAGCTTCCCTTTCCAATCTTATGAGGAAATTCCTTAGCTAGGTGCCCTTTCAGTTTGCGAATGAAACACTGCCCAGGGAGTCCCTCATAAACCACATTCACCATTGTGAGACCTAGCTCCTCAGAGGAGAGCCTAATTCTTGTTGGAAGTCCATGGAGGGAAGGCACTAAGATGCGTAGCTTGGGCACCTCCGCTACTATATCTGCCATGGACATTTTTTTAGGGCAAATCGTCCCTATTTGTTCGCCAAAAAAAGGGAGCAAATGGCACAAGTGGGGAGGGAGGCCAGGAAATGTTGCAGTGATCACCCTAGGATTGTTAAGTTTCCGCAACTCCTCAATTGGATTGAACCTTGGTGACCACAGTTGGAGGCAGCGTGCCATCACCCAATGGTTGCGCCAGCACGCCATCACCCAATTCAATGTGGAAGAAATTTTTCCCTAAACCTCGGACGCTCTTGATAAGAGGCATGTTTTCCATCACAACCACTTGGAGCATGTCCTGAACCATGCCACGACTTGGTCTACCTGTAAGGAACCTACATACAAAGGAAGTACAACGTAGGCATTCAATTTCCTCTGCTAAGAGCCGATTGGCCTCTAGGGACAAGGTGATGTCAAGATCTGTTCCACCTTCTTCATGTAGCACAGTGGGTTCTGTTGGAAGTTCAGGTTTCTCCCACCATTGCACTCTATGGTTCTGTTTTTTGTTTTTTGGGGAGAAACTTTTTTATGTTATGGAGCCTTGAAAATGTCCATATATTCAATTCAAGTAAACATGATATATATAAATGTCAAGGAAATTCAAAAGTTATAAATGTTTACCTACAAATAAATTTTCTATTCAGCTCTAAGGCATAAGTTTTTCTCGTGGTTGTTCAATATGTTTAGAATTTTTGTCAATTGCACAATTTATTTATTTTTCCAAAATGAAGTTACTTTCCCATTAGTTAGGACGGATTATTACAAAGAGACTATACAAGGAGGCTTATACACAAATCGAGGAATCTCCCTCCGATCAAGTTCAAGAAAATGAGACTACTTACATAGCCTTTTGGACTGACGACTTAATGTAAGTGGATACCTATAGCTAAAACCGGTGCCCTTCAATGTTGCACAGTTCTTGACATATATATATTATATATATGTATGTCAATAAATGGTTAAATGCTAAAGCTAACCATAATGAAGGATATAGACATTTTACCAAAGAATATCCCAGAGATGTTTTATGTGGGTAGATTTTAAAGTATGCCCAAACTTGTTTAATGCTTGAGTCAGGACTCGGGACTAGATTTTAAACTTGCTTTAATCGCTCAAAGTAATTCTTGTAATCAGCAACGGCTTGGTTTGATTTAGTTTAGGAATATCAAACTCTAATATTTTCAAATTAAATTTTTAAAATTTTTTGAAACTTGAACCAAAAACTGGTAAAATAGAAAGACCACATTTGAGGGATTTTTAAGCTCAAACTAAATGGATCAAGAGATCTGCAACTCATTAAGTTGTTACACTGTATTTTCACGGTTCAATTTCAACTTTAGCCAAATGGCTAAAAGAACTATGTATTTCAAAAGAAAAAGCTTAAAGGAATGGTTAGAGGTCCATGTTAAAATTTTATAATACATATTATATAGTTTATAATTTATAAACTAATTTGTATATTTATAAATATTTTAAAAATGTCCTCTAAATTATTAAGTTATGGCTTAGAACTATATAAACCACTAGTCAATAAAAGCTCAAAACTAACCCTTCAATCCCCAAGCCAAGACGAACCAAACCATTTACAAACTTCTAAACCTATGCAAGAGCACATAGAACGTGGTAAGGCAATGAATCGGAATCTCGCATTTCAATTCAACCCAACATCTAATATTACTCTAAGTTGATCACGGCAAGGCATATTTGCACAAGTAAGGCACATCCCAAAGTTCTTGTTTAACATTCAATTGGTTTATCAATTTGATGGCTCGATAACTCAAATTGATGGCTTGTCAATTTCTAATACTTGGCTTTCATTTTATTATGTATAAATGGTTTGATCAATTGGGATTGGTTCCAAGATTCAAAAACCGAACTGAAGGTAGGCATCGATCTATAGCTAGTACCAATATTTATTACAAACCTAAATGATCCGCCTAGATCAAACATGAAAAGATAATCCTTATTATGCAAGGATTTTTCCATTATTTATTTATATTTCACTTTCAAATTCTATAGAGAAAAGCAATGCCAACATATGTGCTCATTTCACCTATCCAAGGAGCATTAACACAAGTATTCCAAAATTACTATGAGAAGAAGTACTATTCTTAACAACATTGATGATACTTGCATGATTATAGAACCATGAATTCCTTGCTTGAGGAAATATTGATTGCTTAGATCAAGCAAATTAGCGATGCACTTAACGCTTAAAAATGACCACACGAAAAGTGTATACGAAAAAAATGTCATTCATCGTTGTTGAACTAGTTTAAGTTTTCGTTGGATAGCACCCTTGATTGTTGTATCCACAATTTCACAAACATGAGCTTCAAAGTGTTTGTGGAAAGTATTTCTATGAAGATTTGCTTGAGCAATGAGGCGATGATAAAAAGTACTCACCAGTGCATGTACATTTTGTACACAGAAGAAAACTACATAGAAATCTAAGTAGACATTACCATAACCTATTAGTAGCATGTGCCGATACATATACAAACGGGATCTTATTAGCCACCTACCCACGAGTAGCGTATGTACATGCAAACACAGGCTTATTTGTGGGGTATCTAATGTGGGGTATCTAATGCCCCGAAGCTCGCAAAGTAACCAACTTTACATGCATACTTTGTACTTATATATGCATTTTGTACACACCACCTTGGTGAGGCCTAAAGATGATCATAAGGACACACTAGTGAGGCCTAAAGACCATCATTGTAAGGACACGGATGATATCTCAATCATTATCAAATCCCAAAGTCGTCAATTTTTGTGAGCCGAAAGCTCCCAGGTATGGCAAGTAAAGGAGCCTTACGGGGAAGGGACATCCCGAATTCTTCCCTCATATCGACCTCGACATCATCGATAGCCCATTGGAAGCAATGTGTTAGGCAAGCCACACAAACTTCCACTATGCCCAAAGCCAATCCTATAGACGGGCAAATTCTCCGTCCGCCTCCGAACGGCAGAAGCTCAAAGTGTTGCCCACGGACATCAATGTGGGCGCAACCGCCCACCATAAACCTCTCGGGCAAGAACTTGTCGGGAGACTCCCATGTAGTGGGGTCATTTCCAATCGCCCACACGTTCATCAACATTGTGGTTCCTTTCGGGATCCTATACGGACCCACCCCGCCTTCGTCCACACTCAACTCACAAGCTTCCATGGACATGTGTGGGAGTAGAAATGGCACTGGTGGATGCTTCCGAAGAGTTTCTTTGACAACCGCCTTCATGTAGGGGAGCTTGGGAAGATCCTCCATCTCCACCATCCTCTCCTTCCCCACCACACTGTCCAATTCCTCCTGAAGCTTCCGGAGAACTCGCGGACTCGCCAGGATTTCGGCCATCGCCCAATCCAAAGTGATGGCCAATGTGCCGATCCCTCCCATCAGCAATTCCTGCATTAAAACATCATGCACACTCCACATCTTTTAAATGCCACACACGCACACACATTAAAACCTCCCAGGATTGTGAAAAACCAATACTCACCAACATCATCTCCTTCATCATATCTCTATGGAGTGGAGGATCGCATGCAAGAAAGACATCAAGAATGTCCTTGGGTGGTGGTGGCTCATTGGCATGTCCATTAGAAATCAGAGTGTCTGCTTCCGCTTCGGCCTCCCGTTTCGACAAAATGGGCTCCAAAATGGCGTCGAATGACAAGAACCATTTGCTCATGGCACGCTTGCGCGTGTAGTCGAGGAAGCTGAGGAGAGGAATCGTGTCGCCCATAAGGCCGGCACCCCAGAGTGAAGCCCCCTCCTCAATGAATTTGCCCAAGCTAAGATGTTCTCCATGTCCACCATGGGAGCTAGCCATTGGAGACATCAGATCGTGTGCACGTTGGCGAATGACGAGGCGACAAATGATGTCCTCTGCAAGGGTGTAGATGCATGAGGTAAGATCGATCGGAAGCGTGTCCCGATAGGCCAAGGATGTAGATGTGGTGTAGAGACGACGGACGAGGTGCCGTGCCTCGTCGACAATGATCGGGAAATGGAGCTGTTGGATGTGACAGGAAGTGATGCCGAGGATGTGGGTGGTGTAGAGTTTGCGGACGAACCTCCAAGAGGATCCGTAGGAAGATGTGAAGGCGGCCTTGTCGCCCCCGTAGAAGAGGTGTTCTGTAGTTTGGGTATGCGGCCGGCCTGCAAAGACTTTATCGTGGGTGTGAAAGATGTGTCGAGCGACACTCGGGCTGGACACTACAATTGTCGGCGTGGAACCCAGGCGAAGGAATAGGACAGGGCCATAACGTCGGCCGAGTATGGCTAGGGACCGATGTGGTAATGGGGACATGGCAATATGGAGTATGTTCCCCAAGATTGGTATAGGGAATGGTCCGGGTGGCAACCTGTTCCATGGCTTGAGCACCACCCATCCTACCCATTGTCCTAGTGTTACAATGATGAATATGACCACAAATACCAGAACGAGATGTGGTTGCCAATAGGGCTCTAGGAACACTATCATACTTTTTGAGTTGGAGGGCATTAGGCACTCACTCTCTTACCATGTCACACTTAACAAGCCTTACACGCATGCACGCACGCACACACATATATATAAGTAGCCTTATAAGTGTGATACTTATTTCTCATATATCTTATGCTTATATATTCATATACATGTGTGTGTGTGTGTGTGTGTGTGTGTGTGTGTGTGTGAATGTAATAGTAGAATAAATGCATATTTAGAGGTCTAATGCATCTCAAGAGATTCCATTGTTCACTTAGCTTACATGCGCCACGTGATCACCTCGCCAACATCACATACATATTCAACTTCACAAACTGCCAAGGATGATGGTAACATCATGGAAGTTAATTGGTGATGACTTTATGTACATACTCCAAGAATGGCATTAACATGGCAACATTTTGATTGACTCCAATGAGGTGTCGTGGGATTTTTATAGATATTTTTTCATTGGACAAATGATGTATTGGTATGTCTCTGATACCAAATGTGGCATGAATTTGTTGGGTTATATTGCCAACATACATATGATTCATGTTGATGAGATTATTCTTTTAACTCCAAGTCGTGTCACCACTTGTTTACTCTCCCTCTGTATTTATACTTTTGAAACGAATGTCGCTTCGTCTTTAGAATAAAGCGTATCCGAATTATACTCAATTGAATAGACTTTCGAGAAAATGAATTGCCAAGCATGGCACGATTTTTTACCATTCATTCTCTAATATAATATTGATGCTCAAAATGTGTTTATTAATTTATATTGAATTTAAAAATATTGTTGCTTTGTTTTCAAAGTATATACATACCTATATACTTGGTCAAACTTGAGCTCCTCATGCCATGGATGTCACTAAGGTCAAACATACACTTACAAGAAGCTTTGAGCTAAGAAAATATATTAATATGCACCTAAATGCCCTAATGGTTGTAATTATGAACATTATATATTAGTGCTATTGACATATTCAAAGAGCTAATTAGCCCCTAACTTTGTCAATCAAGACATGCTCACTTATTAATGATGAAATTCAGTGGTTAATACAACCTATCTCAACAATACTATAAATTAGCAATACCCATGAGTTATTGTTAATTAATCGTCATAATCGCACGTGTATATTTTAAGTTAAATTACATGCTTATTCTTAATATTAATGTGTTTAGAGTTTAGAGTCTAGACTTCAACCAAGCATAAGTAAATTTAACAAGAGCTAAAAATAAATGTTGAAATTCATGTTTTTAAGCATGTTGTAGTAATAACTTCCAACTGAAAATATAAAATGCTCTATAGCGACTTGATTATTGTAGCTTTTTTTGAAACTTAAAATCAGACATCCAAAAAGTGATGTTGATAAAAATATTGATTCTATCCTCCCATAAGACATTATGTTTTCGTATTTCCCCATAGCATTTAGTGGGGTTGTGAAACAAAATCGCTTATTTTAGTTTAAATGTCTTCCATTCCATATTCATTATTGTTGTGTTTCTAGAGATCGGTTGGATATAAATCTACATCGACAAGTTTGAAATGACACGCAAAACCATTATCAAGAGATTGACTCTAAAGGGTGTATTTATGTCTTCATACGACATGAAACTTTATCTGAAAATCGGAGACAATAGGACAAGGAAATTATTATAGTGTGCATTTAGGGGAATTTGAATGGGAACTAGCACAAAGTATAAATATGATCAATTTTCCAAACTTTTGGGCTTTCTATTAGTTGCCCTCGATGTGCTATGCTACTTGTGTATACTTCCTCCCTAATGTGTATAATGTTGATTACATCCTTTAGGCAATTGCCTTTTAATCTAGAGTCACATTATATGCAGCGCACTTGGATTTGGTCCTAAGCTCCTTTTTATTCACAATTCAAGACTTTCTAGTTTTTATTCATGGTTCCTTTCTATCATTGCACTCTTGGTCTTGCCCTTTCACATGCCTCAAAATGCTTCTCACTTTATCATTAGCCCTTTCTCGTCATCCTTGACAATATCTTCAACAATACCACCAAACTTGGTCATGGGCCCTTTCACATATTCAAGTGTTATCTTGATTCCCATTAAATTCTCAGGTGCCATTAAACATGGGCTTGAACCCCTTTCTTACTCACAAGGCACTCTTTGAACCTCGCATATATTGAGTGTTATAAACTTGCTAAATATGTTTTGAACCCTTCCACCATTAAACATGGGCTTGAACCCCTTCCTTATTCACAAGGCACACTTTAAGCCTCTCATATATTGTGTTATAAACTTGCTAAATTTGTTTTGAACCCTTCCACTTTTCAAGTACTCCAAATTTGGTGTTGAGCAAGTTTTCTCACGATAGGTAGTTCACTTGAGTATTTTCCAATGAGATTAATCATTCTATTTTAGATACTTTGGTTAGTCCTGAGCCTTATATAAATCACCATGTAACTTTCCTTTCACGGTGCTCCTTGTCATGGCCATTAAGAAAATCATGTGGTTTTGTGACAATGTATGTTGTGTGGTTGGATTGCATAGTCTATTTTGAGATTCTTTACATGTAGGGACACATTTATAAACATATAAGAAGGGTCTATGTTGTGACCACATTTTGTCTAGGAACATGTATTAACTTCCACCCTTTGATATAAGTGTGAGAGAAGAAACTTTTTATATTACGTGTAGTGGACAAGTAATAATATTCCACTCTCCTTTCTCAACAAACTAGCTTATGATGCCAAAGATTGGGTCAATATGTTTGCATATTAGCTCTACTCTCTTGGAACTATGGTCAGTGGGCTAGTGGGCAAAGAATCTTGTCATTCTTCCAATGTAAAATTTTATTAAGAAATAAAAGACAATTTCAAAATTTTGAAAGCCAATGTAAGCATGATGTACATCAAAATCATATGATGCATCCGTTTTGTAGATTAGGAATCCTTTATGCTTTCTGTTGTTTGACAAGCAATCTTCACAAGCTTCTCTAAAGTTGGACCATCCACGAATTGAGCTTTGGCATACAAATATGATGTTCCAAACTAACACCAACTTATATATGTATTTTAGTATACCTGGGAAACTGAGGAGCTTGGTGTTTCCATATTGCAAGATCTCCATCAACAAAGACAAACACTCCTTCATGCACAAGATAAGGTACGACAATATATAGTTTTTCTACTTTGCTACTCTCTAAATGGAGATATTGTCTCTGGTTGATTTGTTCATGATTACATTTCAAGGTTTTTAGTATTAGTGAAGCTAGATTAGAAATACATTTTCATGCAGTAAGATCGTTTTTATTGATGTCAAGGAAAAAAATGTTTTACTTTCAGTATGCATTGGATTCTCTTACCTATATGTGTATTGCAATAGTATTGATAAGACCTATCTTCTCCATTGCTGGAGGATATGGAGACCAGATTAATTAGAGAGGATAATTGAAGAGATGTGTTTACACCTGCAATTCCAAGTACCACTTGCAAGTTTTGGCTATATTGAAGTTACTAAGACACTAAATGTATAAAACCAAGGATGTAAGGAATTCTTTGAAGGATAGTTGTTATAGAAGCTAACAAAAAACAACAATATATTTAATTAGTAGTCAATGTAGAAGATAGTGCAGGTGAATCACATGGAATCATGTAAACTTTGGTTGAGGTGTCATCGATGCAATATAGTTTAAGTCTTAACCTCAGCCATTTCATCCATTTGGTGAAACTTTTCAGATGATTGAAGGAGATGCTAGGTACATTATGTTACCAATGACCATTGACTTTAAAATTAAGAATTTGTTCTCTTAATATTTTGATTCTTTCTTATGTATCTATGCTAATTTTTTGAGGATGTTGCTTTTGATATTGTAGCTTGGTGATGTGGATGACAACATTGGCAAGAGTAAGAAGATTTTAATATCCATGACATGAAGAATGAGTCGCAACAAATGGATTATGGGTGGACTTATTGGTGCTCTTGTTGTTGCAATTTTCATCGAATGGATTATGGGTGGACTTATTGGTGCTCTTGTTGTTGCAATTTTCATCAAATGGATTATGGGTGCACTTATTGGTGCTCTTGTTGTTCCAATTTTCATCGTTGCATATGAGAAACTTTCCGCATAAGAAAATTGTTCTTATTTAAAGTTTTATGTATCATTATAATGGCCAATTGATATAACTTGTTAAGTTCATAATGCATTGAGAAAAAACATTAATAATTTATTTCATACCAAAACCAAAACCGAACCGCTAAACCACGGTTTAACCAGTTTAACGGTTTAATGGTTCTAGTACTTCTAGAACCATTTGGTTCAGGTTTGAATTTTGTGTAAACGGTTCGGTTTCAATGGTTTCGGTTTAGACGGTTTTGTGGTTCGGTTCAATTCGGTTTAGGTTACAACATTTTCTTAAGAGTTCAGTTTGAACCGGTTTGGGTTTGAGACTTTCGAACCGAACCGAACCGAACCGTTGCCGATTGTTAGTATACCATATGATTTGAGTAAACGAGGGTTGTATCCTTGCAAAGTAATGAGAATCATCCTTTTTTCTTGTTCCTAGCTATGAGCCTACATTGTAGATCATAATCCTTATATCATATACATATACCATATGTTATGCTTTGTTTAGTGAATAGTTTACAATAGTATTTGTCTATGCATAAGAGATGTATTTTGCCCTTGTCCATTGCACAAATCACCTTGCTACCCTTAATTATTATTTGGATCGACATGAGCATGTTGATGGGTAAAATATATTTATTCGAGTCCTATAGCTCTTTCAAAACATTTTTTGTATGTTATGTGACATTTTTTAAGGACTTAGACGAGTGGACAATCATCATATCTTCCATTGTGTACTAATCCTAAAAAAAGAAAATACTTGGTAAACATTACATATGTTTGCAATGCACCGAATCCTCGTTGTGAAGTGCTACAATCTAGGAAACTACTTTGTATATTATAATTGTTATATAACTATATATCTAGCATATTGAGTATGGTGTATATTATGTTTTGTCTTGGATGAGCACTTCAAATGACTCTTTCAAAATGTTTTTACATGTTATGTGATCCTTTGGAAGGTTTTTGAAGGAGAGACGACTACTAAATCTTATTTAGTTCATAGTGGAGCTACTTGTCTAATTCTTCTCATGTTATCAAAGAATGAAGCAATATTTTCGATATAATCTTCAATATGCAATCTTATGATATTGTCAACGTTGTTCATTGATGAACCATTTCATTTGTAGGTGCAACGACAATGAAGAATACTTCAATAAGTTCATGAAATTCCTCAAGAGCTCAATAGTCCAGTATTACATCTAATACTAATACATGCCACAACAACATGGTATTGGAACAAAAGAATTGCCATATCATGGAAGTGACCCATGTCATGATTGACAAGAAGGACATGTCCCACAGAATGATATGGTTGAATAGTTTTACCGTACAAATTATTGTTGAATAGCTAGATTGCATGTTTCAATTTGTAATTGACAACAATTCAGTTTCAGCTTAGTCGATTTGGCCTTGTCCAAACAAAACCGGTTAAGCCTTAACTGGTTTGGAAATTTTCCAACTTGAACCGAACCAATTCGTAAACCGGTTTAGTAATCGGTTTGGCTAAACCAATTAAGCCTTTGTTGAGAATCGAACTCAACTTCCCATAGATAATGTGTTCACACTAGCCAGTGGACATCATACTAGGCTAGTATTGTAATTAGTAGAAAGGGCACTTGCCCTAAAGTAGTTGGTATTTAAACCAACCCCTTGTAACTTAGTTACTGTTGGATACAATTCTATTTTTACTAATAAAGCTTCTTGTTCAAAGCTCTCTCTTTGCTTGTCTTACGTACACACACATACACACAATTTACTTCCACTGCACAACATCACCTACATCACTCACGATTCTTAATCTTCTTCTTCTTATATTGAATTGTTGACATTGTTGACAACCACAATCATGAAAATGAGAAACAAATAGTTTTCATCATAACATTGATGGAAATACACCTACCCAAAGATATCTTTTTAGATTAGGGTTAAAATTTAGGGAAAAGTACCAGGATACCCTTGGAAGTTTGTCTATTTACCATAATGCCCCTGGAAGTTCCAAATTTACCAAACTACCCCAATGTCTTATTAAATAGCATGCAAGATCTAGGTACATGAGAAAGTAGGAAGTGCTGGTGCAAAAAGCACGTAAAAACAAGAAATGATAGTGCAAAAAGTTATGCCTTGATACTACCTATGTACTCTTATTTTATATTAGTTATGAGTCATGACATTGGCATTTCATGGGGTTTCTTTTTCTTTCTCTTTTTCAGCATGAACAAGAAGATTACATTAGACACTCAACCACCCTACCTATATATGTATGCTTTTTAGATAGGAAACCATACCCCTTATTGGACTAGGGCTTAATGACTAGTTGACATTCCAAATTGAATGAATATAAAAACTTCACTTTACATTAAAAGTTAGTAACCAATAGCGTGTACTTCGAATAGTTACTAGCATGCTCCTCAACAACAAATATTGCTGCCAAGCCGTTTTAACCTCTTTGTGAGCTCTTTCTCTATTCTACTTTATCTCTTTAAGTTCTACACCAGTGTTGTACTCCTTACGAGTTGTGTGGTTCCCAAGTCTTTCATCTATTCTTTTTCATGAGCTTCTACAACGTCTATATTTTCATCATAACAATGTAGATGACGTCTCAAACCATGGTTTACATCTTCATCGCACATCATTGAAACCTTATTATTTTCGTTGAGCCATATTGCTCATCAATAATTCAATCTAAGTATGTACAAAGTATGCACATGGATGTCATAGGCCAATTCCCTTAGAAGGATTTTGTTTACATGTAATGAACTTGTTGTGTGCCAAATTTCACCTTCTCCGGATGCAACTCTAACAACCTTGTTGTCCTTTGGGCACTCGAGTTACAAAAGGTAAAAAGTTTCAAACTCCATGGGACGTTTATGAGGAATTTCACCTTTTGCAAAGTTCATAGCATTTTGATTTATCCATAGACTTTTTAACATAATGATCCATAACAATACAAAAGTCCAGAAAAAATGATCCATATGAGTACAACTACCAAGCTACCCTAATTAAATTGTGAAAGGTTTTATTATATCATGTACGAACTCTATGATGCAGAAGAATTAACATATTCTATGATAGAAACAGGAACAATCATAAGTAAATTATAAAGACTTAGTTGGGGTTAGTAATATGTGTATATGTTGCAAACCTTAGCCAAACAAATATAGTCATTGCATATCACAAAATGTGAGCTCACAAAATAGCTATAGCCATAAGAATACGCTAGAAAAATGCTAGATTATTTTGATTTGATTATGGTTCTCCAATTAAGTTGTATTATAGCCTAATTACATATCATCTAGTTAGGTTGCATGATATAATCGAGCTAAGTATTGGTCATGATGTAACTCACGTTTCATCATTATTAATCAGATCGGTTTAAGAATGTGCCCATTTAATTTAAAGCGAGTCTTTCTACATTACCCCATAAATGACGAGAGGTGTTGTTATAAATTTTTTCTTGTGACAAAAAACATAAGAAAGAGTTGGTTGAATATTGTAGCCGACATCCCGATTCTAAAATCGTAACCTCAATTTGCTTTATTGTATAAAGTTATGTTGTCATTGTGAAGCAACACGTGCAAGAACTGCACACTTGTCCTTATATTAGGAGAATTTATGAGAGACATTTTCATTTTATGGAAACATGGTGGCCATATATGATCGCACATATGCAGAAAATATTAGAGCTAGTTAGAATATAGTAAACAAAATCAAAGAAGTTAATTGAACTAGAAGAATGTATGATGCACTTAATTGCTTATCCACTCACACCAAGATGTGAACAAATTGTAATTTTTTTAACGACCTTACTTTTTCATTTTGAAAAGCAAAATGGTTAAATTCCAATGTAAACAATTATTCTCGCTTTAGATAAGCACACATTGAAAGATTCATCAGGTTTGCGCTTTATTGTTAAGAAAAATAGGGAACATCAAACAAGTGTCACTATAGATTTTATATGATGTTATAGCTATTATACACTTAATGTGACACACACGAACACTCTTTTCTTCGTTCTAATCTTCTCGAGCTTTTACTCCAATTTTAGCTATGCTTCGTGTGAGCATTGAGTGAGAAGGGTACGTGGCATTTGCTAAGATAGATTTAACCGTAATGACTTTTAACCATCAATAAATTGAATGCATTGTCATGTTGGGGAGCTTCGACCACAATGAGGTGAACCCACGTCCAACATATAAATATGAATCCTCTCATTCATACATACACCCCACACAAAAGTTTTGCCTCATAGTCCAAGTAGGTTGTCAAGATATTTCAGCTACACATTTGATTTTTGTTGTCCAAGTAGAAGGAGGCATCCAAAACATGAACATGGGAAAGTTGCAACACATTGGAATGGGCCTAGTGGTGCTACTTGTGGTTGTGTTTGTCATCCTCACATTCGGGCAATGGCTAGGGTGGGCCGTGCTCCGGCAACGATGGCACGTGAAGAGGAATTTGCCGCCCGGTCCTATGCCCCTACCCCTCCTCGGTAACCTCCTCCATCTCATCACCTCTCCGTTGCCGCATCGGTCCCTTGCCACCCTCGCTCGACGTTACGGCCCCCTCATGTTCCTATGGATGGGTTCCTCGCCCACCATTGTCGTGTCCAGCCCGCGTGTTGCCCGCCACATCTTCCATTCACACGACAAGGTATTCGCGAGCCGCCCACCCAGTGAGGTCAGCAGGCGACTCTTCTACGGAGGCGGCAAGACCGCACTCACTGCACCTTACGGTCCTCACTGGCACTTCATCCGGAAACTCTACACTACTCATGTCCTCAGCTCTCGCCATCTTCAAGATCTCCATTCCCCCATCATAACCGATGAGATTGGTCACCTGATCCATCATTTGTACATCTCTTCATCAACACCCACAGCTCCTATAAATCTTACCTCCCTTCTCTCCGCACTCGTGGAGAACATTATGTGCCGCATCGTCCTCCGCCAACGCGCTAGCGATGTGATGATCTCAACGGCCACGAGTCCGAACGGCAACGGCATTGCCCGTAATTCGGGGTCCACGATTCACCTAGGAGAAATTGTGCGCGAGGGTAATCTCCTTCTCGGGGCTAGCCTCATCGGTGACTTCATCCCTTCGCTTTGCTTCCTCGATCATAAGACCAAATGTGCTATGGACCGATGGTTGTGCTCATTCGATGCGATCTTGGAGGCTGTCCTTTCGAAACGTGTGTCCGAAGCAATGACCCCCGACACCATCATCGGCGAGCATGTACTAGTACCACCGAGAGATATTGTAGACGCTCTTTTAGTGTTGGATCCACCACTCAAGAAAGACCATATCAAAGCCATGATGTTGGTGAGTGTTCGGGTTTATTTCAGTAGATAGCACAGCACCATTAGAATGATCATGCATATTCATGATTTGGAGGCATCACCATTGTTGTAGGAATTGATCATGGGTGGAATCAACACATCGGTCGTGACACTCGACTGGGCGATGGCAGAGATTCTATCGAATCCGCGAGTGCTACATAAGCTTCAAGAGGAGGTGGATCATGTGGTGGGGAAGGAGAGGATGGTAGGTATGGAGGATTTGCCGAGCCTCCTATACATGAAAGCGGTCGTGAAGGAGACACTCCGCAAGCATCCGCCAGGGCCCTTGTTAATGCCACACTTATCGACCGAAGATTGTGAGCTTTTGGTGGAGGAAGGCGGTGTGGAGGAGATATACACACTCCCGAAGGGAACCACAATGTTGTTGAATGCGTGGGCGATCGGGAATGACCCCGCAACTTGGGACGAGCCCGAGGCATTCATGCCAGAGAGGTTTATGGCTCCGGCACTCGCGCACGTAGATGTGCGCGGACAGCATTTCGAGGTTCTGCCCTTCGGGAGTGGGCGACGGATTTGCCCTGCCATGGGATTGGCTTTGGCCATGGTGGAGCTAGTCGTTGCTAGCCTCGCCCATTGCTTCGAATGGGCAGCCCCTTGCAATGCCGTAGATATGGCCGAGAAATTTGGCCTCACCGTCTCCCGTCGAGCCCCTCTACTTGCCGTCCCTGTCACGTTCCGACTCTCAATGAAATTTGCCAGGCAGACATGTCATAATTATTGATGTGTGTGTGGTCATTTGGTATTGTGTGAGCATGTTTTTCATTTCAAGCATTAGTCTAGCCTTCTTTAGGCAAGAGGCTTCTATGATGTTTAGCAATGATTTGAAGAAATGAAATAGCATCATCTTTGTCCACCTTATCCTTAAATGTTCAAACTCGGTTCTATATGAGGAACCCACAAAATTTTTAGTGCATTGATACCATATGAAGAAATTTTGGTATTTCAGAAAGAATACGGTTATAGTATTCGTTTAGTTTCATGGATCAAAGCCCCTCCTTCTCTAGAAGCAAGAGACTTAGTAGTACATAGTTATGTTCTTTATCGCACACACGAGAATCATTCTTTAACTTCTTACACGTAAAGTAAATATGTGTGTGATATGTGGCACTCTCCTAGGGGGCTCTAAAAGATTTAACTAACACCTTGGTGTTACCATGCACATGGGCATCCAACTAGGTCAACATGATGATACGACATGGTCACTCATGATTATATACGTGTTGAGGGTTGAGTATTAAATTAAAATGTGATTTATTAAGTGTTAAGGTGTATAAGAAGAGTTGAAGTCAAGTACTTCATGACACGTAAGTAGCTACAAGAAAATGGTTGATAAGCCTTTCCTTCAACACAAGCAAACTATGTAAAATAGCGTGATTGCAATCTAGCAACCTCATTAATATAAGAGGAGAATAAATTATGGAGAATAAGATGGAAGAATGCATAGTTGATCAACTCAATTGGGTTTTGGGGGGAGTTGAAGCACATTGTCATAGTTATGCATGATGACCAAATGAAGAGCATCAAGCATCCATCACATGTAAGTGGCAACCACAATAAGGGAAAACCTCATAACAATTTTGGTTCAACAATGGTCTTCAATGTACCTCTAATTCACTTTTCTTTGTTGAATCCAACAAGTTTTTTGATTTGCCTCTCGCCATCAAACTTTTGTGTGGTGGAGTAGTGGGTTGCCAATATTGTGAATACAACCATTTCTTGCTTCTGTCCTTGTTTGTATAACTTTTATGGAGATCCTATATTGGTAAAGCCAAACAAAGAATATGGAGTGCTATTTTGTGGAAACTTCTTGATCACTCAAATTTTACTTGGACACTTCAATTGTTTGCTTTCTCCAATCAATCTCTAGATTTTTAAGCTCAAACCAAGGCAATTCAAGAATAAGCTAAGGATTCAAAATTGGTAATAATGTGATGACAATCATAGTCAAGCCAAAGTAGGGAAATCTCTTAGTCCCAAAATTTGAATCTTGTTTATTGTCATTCTGGCATTGCCTCTACCTCCAAATTTTGCTTGAAATTACTTGATTATATTATTGAAAAATTCTCCCAAAGATGACTTCTTTTCTAAACAATATTGGGGCAACCCATGCTTGTGATATGCATCAATAAATTTCCAACTAACGGAACTTGAAATAGGTTGCTATTGATATCGTTCCCAACCAGGAGTTTAAAATGATGTTTGTAAACTAATTGAACTTGAAATAGGCCATCCATAGTAATAGTTTGTTGTAAAAAGTTTGATTTTTACAAATCACTTTCCGAAACACATGCCATGGCTTTGCGGTCATTCGCACTTATAGTTTGCTCTACAATTGATTGATTTACCAAACAATTTTCCAGAACAACACATCATGAAGTGGGGAAAAAAGCACATACAAAACAATAAATTATAGACAATGTGGAGGTTTCACCAAAGCACATCCATCACCAAGGGAATTGAAATTAGAAATAAAAATAGAGTATAAGTTATTCTACCTCTTAACAATAAAAAGGAATACCAAATTTTCTTTTTTGCACAAAGATTTTCACAAGTGGTCATTTACTGTTTCAAGCTACAGTTTCAAGGCACAACACCATCGAATCAAATGTTAAAATAATCATAGCCATATTTCTCATAAAGAAGAGGAAAAATCAATTATTGAAATCATTATATGATTACTAGAACAAAGGGAATTCAAATATTAGGAAAACAAAAAGCAATCACCACCATGCTCCCTTTCAACAAGCCAAAAACAACACTAATGTGTGTTTGTCAAGCTCAAATCTCTAGGTTAAGAAATCTTCAAACGCTATCTTTAGGGCATTGAACTATTAGGCGAGCATGATACATGAAGTGAGAGATCAATGGGGACAATCTATCTTTTCAATGAAAGAAAATGGTTTCTTCCTTCTCTAACGGAGTAATAGTCAAAAACACATGTTCAAAACAAATTCTGGATGTCATCTTTGCACTTAATATAGAAGGGCTAAATAATTGACAATGCTACATCTAGTTCTAATTACACAAGCATCACCAAACCTCCTCATGACAAGGGTCCCTAAATCTAGAAGTGAACTCTCCACGATTACACATAAGTTATTGAATAAATGCAATGTCTCTTAATTATTCTAATTAAAACTTTCATTTCACCGTTAGTAGTCTGATTTTGGGCGATGAATTTCCCTTAATTTCCTTTAAACTATTAAATCATAATGCCAACGTTAATTGACATTGGTTGAACTAGGGATCATAATTTTCCTATGTTTACTAGGGATCCTTCAATCCAATAAGGCGGATATAACACAATCTAAAATGTCTCCTTGGAAGAAGGTAGACAAAGGATATTTAATCGTTAACCTTGGAGGATTAATGACTAAGGAACGCCCATACCCAAAAGCTATCATAGATTCATATGAATAAAGTGTGTCCAAGTTTGAAGTTTGCAATGCCAAGGCGATTTGCCTTAAAGAGAAAGAGAAAAGCCAATTCATTCACTAAACTATGGTTGTCTAGAATCTTCATCATGAAACCAAAGATGCTCTGAATTGGTGTTGCAACTTGTGCATAGTTGGGAGCAGTTGTTTTATATGAATCAATTATGTGACATGTACTATTTGCAAGAGTGATGTAGTTTGTAAGATCATTTCCCTTACCCCCCCCCCCCCCACCCAAAGAAAAAAAACAAAGAGAGGAAGTTACAATGCTTATATTACTCTACCTTCTCTACAGGTGAGAAATGATGAATATGAAAAAGGAAGAAACAAGGATTGTCAACTTAGTCTCATGAAAAAACAATTCAAGTTGGATGTCTCTTTTAAGTTGATAATATATACATATATTACATGGCTCAACGAAAGACCATTGAAAAAAACAAATGCTCATTATTTATTTGTTTTCTTTTGAAATCTCTCTGGAGGGAGTGATAAATCATGTGCATCATTTTACTTAGAAAATTGTACCATAAATAATGTGGGGAAACCATATAGTTTCTAAGTTAAGACATATTTATGATGCCATGTTCATAAGAGAACACGATGCACATTTTATTGCTTATATTTCAATACTTCACGTTTGAGGCGAACCAAATTAACACGTTCCTTGGTGACGTTGTTCGTAAACTGTGGATCTCAAACACCAAAGTATTTAGATTGGTGCATGTAATTTGAGCCTCTTTGATATGAGTTTCACATGTATTTGAAGCTACGAGCATTACCCTTGTATAACTAGATATTGTAATAAGGGGATTTGGCTTCCTTATATCACATTGAACATTTGGCTTGGTGGTAGGTCGATAGATACATACATTTTCTTATCATCTTTGAATGTCAATTATGACCTGTATGTATTATATGTATTTAACACTTTCATAAAATACATGTGTATGCCCGTGTGACTCAGAGAGAGAGAGAGAGAAAGAGAGAGAGAAAGAGAGAGAGAGAGATTTACCAAAAAAAAAAAAGAAAAAAGAAAAGAAAAGAAAAGAAAAGAGAGAGAGAGATCAGTGACAAGTGTCACACCCGTTGCCCAATGGAGACTAGAATTTAGATAGGCATTAAATTCCTTACATTGCATGGTGGCATCTCGTAAGCTAGAGTATTTTATTAGAGTGGTAACTTAACAAAGTTCAACCAACACAATGATTGGAGGGCCATTTATAAATAGCAACCAAGTTAAACCAGTGAGAATTGAACCCATCTATATTGTACACATATTATTGACTCAAGTATGTACAACACATCGACCTAGAGATGTATAACCTCAACGACATAAGAACGAGAATAAGCCACGGTTGGCAGAAGTAGCCCCGACTTACTAACCCACAAATGTGGACCATCTTTGTCTTCTAGGCGTTAGGGATGATGATGATCATGGATGACGTGGCGATGCCTCCCTCCGCATGCCCAAATTGGCTCATAACTCACCGTAAAACTTAAGCATTGGTTTTCCATGGGACATGCATATATGATATATCTATATATATAAGTATGTATAGATAGATAACAGAAAGGTCGAGAGAGAGAGAGAGAGAGAGAGAGAGAGAGAGAGAGCTAGTTAGGTGGTTAACAGAAAGCGCAACTCGAATTGCACACTTAGTGGTACTCCTCAATAGCGAGTGGCCATTAAACACAACAAACAGCATTTCGCTGTATTGGTGTTTGTTCATAGATCGAATGGTATGTACATGATGGCATTCATGTCAATGACTAGGGAGTTGTTGGCCCTAGTAACCACTACCACCACCATATCAACCTTGGCTATATTCATTGTAGTGTCACTTACATGTATAATCGCATTGCTAGCGCTGGCTCAATGGCTCACCTGGGTATTCGCCCGTGGCCGCGGCCGGTTACCGCCCGGCCCCTTCCCGCTACCCATCCTCGGCAACCTCCTCCATCTCCTCACTTCCTCCTCCCCGCACCGCTCCCTCCAACACCTCGCCCATCGTTACGGCCCAGTCCTCTTCCTCCGCCTCGCCTCCTGCCCAACCATCGTCATCTCCAGCGCCCACGCCGCCCGCCACATCTTCCACGTCCACGACAAGACCTTCGCCGGACGGCCGTCCACCCAAGTCTCCAGCCGCCTCTTCTACGGCGGCGACAAGGCCGCCCTCACCACGTCCTACGGCCCCGACTGGCGCTCCATCCGCCACCTCTACGCCACCCATGTCCTCGCCCCCCACCTCACTCACAACACTCACTCCCCTCTCCTCCACCACCACACGCGATGCCTCTTGCGCCGCCTGCGTGTCGCTGCCGCATCGGGGTCCCCCGTCAACCTCACCGCCTGCCTCTCCACGCTGGTGGAGAACATCATGTGCCACCTCCTCCTCCGCCAACGCGCGTCGGATGTCATCCTCTCCAAGCAGAACAACTTGGCCACAGCAGAAGAAGAAGAAGAAGAAGAAGAAGAAGAAGAAATCCCTAACCTGAACTTGAACCTTGCCCAGCTGGTACAGGAAGGTAATTTCCTGCTGGGCGCCAACCTCATCGGTGACTTCATCCCTCTCCTGGGCTTCCTCGACTTCAGCAGCAAGCGTGCCATGGACCGCTGGCTCTCCTCTGTCGATGCCATCCTAGACCCACTCCTCTCCACCCGAGAAGAAGCAGTAGCAGCAGCAGCAGCAGGAGATAAGGATAAAGGAGAAGCGTCCACCCACATTATGGACGCCTTCCTGGCTTCTCACCCTCCACTCACCCGAGATCGCATCAAAGCAATGACGCTGGTCAGCACAGACACACACACACACTCTCTCTCACTCTCTCTGTATATAAGGTTTGTTGGCTCAGGTTTATTAAAAATTTTGATGGCAGGAATTGATCATGGCGGGCATCAACGCATCTACCGTAACGCTGGATTGGGCGATGGCGGAGATCCTGTCCAACCCGCGGGTGCTGAAGAAGCTTCAGGAGGAATCGGAGAGCGTGGTGGGGAAGGAGAGGATGGTGGAGATAGCGGATCTTCCGAAGCTCCCTTACATGAAGGCGGTCGTGAAAGAGACGCTCCGCAAGCATACGCCGGGGCCGTTCCTCATCCCGCACATGTCCACCGAGGCATGCACCTTGCAGCTGGATGATGGGGATGGGGATGGGGATGGGAATGGGGGGCCGCATTATCAATATGAGATTCCGTCGGGAACCAGGATGTTGGTGAATGCATGGGCCATCGGAAATGACCCCGCCGTATGGAAGGAGCCGAGTAAGTTCTTGCCGGAACGGTTTACCACGGGGCCGGATGTCGATGTCTACGGCCGCCACTTCCAGCTCCTCCCCTTCGGAAGCGGCCGCAGAATGTGCCCTGGCATTGGGCTCGCCATGAGCATTGTGGAGCTAGGCGTCTCAAACCTCTCGCACTGCTTCGAATGGTCCGTCCATGGCGGTGCTGCAGTGGATATGTCCGAGAAGTTGGGCCTCTCCCTCCCTCGGATAGCTCCGCTACTTGTTGTGCCCAAGGCATTTCGTCTCACCAACGATTTCTGACCATCTCTCGTGTGACATGATGATACGATCCGCCCATGGATTATTAATTGAGTTCACATGATTTGTACATAATTTCGTGCCAAGATTCATGCAGCTCTGTATACCATTTCCGGCATAGATCTAAGTGTACACTGTCCATGGAGGGTTTGGCACAAAAATGGCATCCCTCCAGTTGGAACCTGGTATAATAAACATTTACTAAGGCCATTCCAACAAACGATACCATTTCGATTTGATATATACACCCAAGGATCGCTCCACTGTTTTCTGTTTTAGTTTGAATGCAATTTCCTTTTGCTACTTAAGTGACATGATTTAATCATAGTACTCTAATTGAAGTTCACCTAAACATTTTTCGTGTTTAATCGCTCTTAATTACTCTAATCAACTGCCCCAATAATCAATACCTCTCATTTCCGGCATTAAAATTGATTGCCTTAAGGTTACACTAATCTGACAGCCAAATTCCTTCTCTTCATTGTGGTAATTGAGAACCCAATGCCATCATTCCTCCCCAATTAGCGTCTATAACTCTAACTAATGAAACAATTAGTTACTCAATTGTTTCTTGCCATTAAGTTTCTCGATTTTCTAATTCCATGTGTGATTTTGATCATTCTCATTCGATTTCCGAATTAAAACAAACAGAACAGTAGAACTAAAATAATATCCAATATCATTGAATAAATATTAATATATCAACCTATTCGTGTGAGTTTTGTTCCATATATCATATAGGAAAGGTCTATGTATATACCTTGTTCTGGTTATCATATCAATTCAAGTGTCTACAAAGTTTTTAATCGTTGCTTAGAATAGAGTACAAATTCTTATAGAAATGTGGCCATACATAGCCTGTATGCCAAGGTGTTATGTAACCTATTGCTTGACTACCCTCACAATTGTGCCATTAGCTTTGGTAACTATGCAGAACTTGGTAGTCATGTTACAAATCATTGGTAATGGTGTTATTTGCTTTGGTAACTATGCAAACCTTGGTAGTTATGTTACAAATCTTGAGGAAAACTTTAATTGTAGGTGATTGATTTACCATATACCATATGAATCCACTTTATTCGAATTGTCTACAATGCCCAAAATCTAATGTGGTGGGATATTCTCGTGTAATTGATGAATGGAAAAGATGTCCAACGGACCACATAGATTTTTCAAATTGGATAGTTGGAAACATGTGCCGAAGATTGCCATTGATGAGTCCATAACAACTCACAGACAATTCTTTCAGATCATGTACAATGTCTCACACAACGAGAATGAACCATTTTCTTTTTGTCAATGTAATTACTTGTTAGACGTGTACCCAATAATAATGTCCTTGGTAACACCCTTTATTTAGCCTGTAAACCCAATTTTCAAAGTTTAATAAGCCTTTCCATCCTAAATCTCCTACTTTAGTGAGTTGGGTATGATGATTTTTTGAAGACCATTTCCATAGACTTCAACCCAAGTGCGAAGGGAGTTAGTACATTGTTGAGACTTGAGAATCTCTATTGCAAGTCTCTCTTTACTAAACCCTTAGCCAATGTGGACCCATGTAGGACATTGTTCATAGTCAAGTGAGGTTAACACATGTTAATCTTTCGAAATAAAACAATGTGAGACTATTTGAGCTCTCATTACAATATATATTTGGTTTAAAATAACGAAACACTTACAAACGAACAGAAGCATTAGATTGATCTATCTGCTTGTAACATCTTGCCAATGTATGCATATATGTACATATACACAATCATACGTGCGTTTACATTTATTATATACATAGTAAACCTCAAGGTGGTGTGAGCAAAAATTAATAAACTATACACTCAAACAAAAGAGCATAAAAATTATGTAGGATATCATGAAAACTATACCCATCACAATGACTTTTGGATATTGATTAGTATCTATTGGTGGGTTAACAATAATGCATTAGATATTGCAAAAAGTTCCTATATAGCCCAGAATTTTGCGGCCCAATTGTTGAAAAATGCACATGGTTATAAGAGCTTGCTAAAAATCTCAGTTTTAAGTTATCTTGGAATAGTATTTGGAATAGTACCTATCAAAATTAGTATTCTTTCATCGCAGTGTGTCTAAATAGTTTGCATAATGAAAGTAAGATATTTCAAAGCTTGAACCATTGACCCTTAATCTAATAATACTCTAAGTAAAGAACGTCGGGTGAATACACTTTCCTTGTGTGGCATCTAACATCGCGACTTTAACCTTGATTTTTTTACTTTGTTCAATTTTGTTACATTTTACTTCGATGGATATATATTCTTGCTACTTTATTTGCTGATTGGATTACATCACTAGAAAGTTCTCATGGGTGTTTTGAAGGATATTTAATATGCTTTTCTTTGATTGCCAACTTACCATTTGGTTGGAAAAAAGTATTGGAACAGTTGATGTGGAAGATTCGAGACTGTCAATAAGAGTGCTATTTTAAACTAGAAAGCATATTTCAAAGTGAAATCTTTCTGAAAATATCACATGTGATGTCTCATCCAAGAAAATATAACTTTAAGTCCCAAAAGAGTATATTATAGAGTGCACCATTCAAGATGTTATTTTATGTATTTTTCACCCAAAAGAGTATATTATAGAGTGCACCATTCAAGATGTTATTTTATGCATTTTTCACCACACCGATGAAATCCCTACGACCCCTACGAAGACATGACTTGCACATGCACCATCAATCTACTTGACAATGTATTCAAATTGTGTCCTTACATCATCCATAAATGAACAATTCACCTTCACGATTGACAAGTTGTCTTGATTGTTGTCCATGGCAATAAACTATGTGTTTAGCCCTAAACATAGATGAGACGCCCCTATTGTATTGGTGAGATTAAAACACAAGAAAATGCAAATGGAAACAAATTTGGGACATAAAACATGCTCTTATATTACATTACCAACTCAACAAAGGTTACAATAGTTCCAAACTGGGACAAATCAAAATACGGAGTTGGGATGAGTCAGGACAACTCCCAAAACAACTAGTTGGAGAGAGATCACTCCATGCTCCTTAGAGCCAAAATGGCGAATCTAAGAAAGAGTACAAATGAGGAATGATCCTCCTTATATAGGCCAAAGATGGCAGTTGGGGCTAACCGTTGGGATAGTGTTGGGACAACCTAGTGTGCCATTTTGGGAATGTTACTAGGATCCCTGGTAAATCCCAATTTGGGATTGTGTGCCAATTGGGACAGACTAGGACACCACATTCACCCAAGTCCTCTAGAGCATGACTCACATCAAGCTCACAAAACTATCTCAAGTACTTATGTGTTTTGGTACTTCGCCTTCTGTTGCTCGGTTCCTCTCAATCTTCTTTTTGGGCACCTTTTGAGGAAGTTTCTCTACCTTCATTTTTTTCCTCCATAGTCTAAATCAACCACACCATCGTTGCACCAGTCTCAATCCTTACCTTTATGTTAGTTTACAGGAGTCGCTTCGCCTCGACCTCTTGTTCAACCACCTCGATGTCAAGGTGCTTTCTTCTATCTTCACTTCTTGCTCAACCAACTTGGTTGAGTTCACCTTGACCTCAATCTTGCTCTCTAAGTCCCTTCGAGTCGTTTCCTCCATCATCATACTTTTCCCGTTCACTGTGATCGAGCCAGTCTTGATCAAACCCGCCTCGACTTGCACTTGAGTAGCCAAGTCCTCTTCTTCTTGTTCGTTGAGACCCACTTGAGCTCCCACCTCTTGTGGGGAACCCTTTTCTCACCTAGAGTCTTTGTATTGGGCGGTCTGCCAATTTCCCATGCTTTATGTGACTCGACTCTCTTCCTCCAAGTTCTTGGTTCCAATTTCTCTACCTCCTTTCTCAGTGAAAGCCATAATTGATAGAGAAACCCTTGTAACCTGCCAAAATTGTCCACATTAATTGGCCTTAGCCTCAAAGGCTCATCCTTTGGGATAAAGTATTTCCACAATCATAGCTTGAAAACTTCTCAACTATCAAAGGGGTGCACATAACCAATCGTAGGTGTGCCCTCAAGATATCAATCCAACACATCCACCCATTCTCGTGGCCTCACCCAACATTGGTTCAAATAGCCTTCCATGTTGTTGATCCACTTATTTAATAATGAAGACTTCCTTGTCCCAACATATTCCCCTCAGAGGACTTCCTTGCCCCAATGTACTTGGGGGAACTTCCTTGTTGCTTGTTGTTGAGAATCAAACTCAACTTCCCCAGTGCTATCACTCTAACCAATGGACATGGGTGGAAGCACGCTACGGTGTACCAGAAAAGTACTATTTTTGGCCACAAAAAATGTCAGTCCTTTCGATATTGTTAGTACTAAATAATTGAGAAAAAAAATCAGAGAAAAAAAAATTGATTTTGGGGAGTGGGGCGAGTGTAGTACAAGTGTCTTTTAAGACAAGGAGTGGGGGGAACATGTGAGGAGATGTTCTTTCCATTTTGGGGGCTATTTTCCCCATCACGTCATTTTTGGCACTTCCCCTCAAACCAACTCCTCTTACTCCTCTTCCTCTATCCCTCTGAGCTCTTCATCTCAGATATCCATGTCAGGTTTCTGGTTTTCCTCCAATGTAAGAGGTTTGTTAGGGTTTAGGGAGCATATCTCAGACATCCATGTCAAGTTTCTGGTTTTGGATTGAGGATTTCTTGTTTTGTTAGGGTTTTTGCTTTAGGGTTTGAGTTGAGGATTAGAGACTGTTTTGAGGCCTCTTATAACAGCCAATAGTGACTTTTTCGAGAACGATTTTCTTGCTTCTTCCACCGATTGCAGTTTATCTCGCGGTGATTTGAGGCTTTTTCCACCGAGGCGAGGATTCTTCCACCGAATCGAGGCGGCATATCACACAGATTCAAGGCTCCCTCCACCATTGGAGGTTCCTTCCATCAAATCGAGGTGGCATATCACACAGATTCAAGGCTCCCTCCACCAAATCGAGGCAGCATATCACACAGATTTAACGCTCCCTCCACCATTGGAGGTTCCTTCCACCAAATCGAGGCGGCATATCACACAGATTCAAGGCTCCTGCCACCATTGGAGGTTCATTCCACCAAATCGAGGCGGCATATCACATAGATTTAACGCCCCATCCACCATTGGAGGTTTCTTCCACCAAATCGAGGTGGCATATCACACTGATTCAACGCTCCCTCCACCATTGGAGGTTCCTTTCCAATACTAAATTTCAGAACTATTTTTTCATTTTCTGTACTAAATTTTTTCATTTTTAGAAATTTGTGAATAAAGAAATGCTAATTGTCATCTTTGATCCATAATTCTAATGTCCGAAATGAATTATTTCTCACTTTGCAAGCCGCATTTAAAAACATTTGATTGTGATTTCTTATTGTAGTCTATATAACATTAACTACTCTCGCACGACACTTAATTTTTTTGGATAAATCTAGTGACCAAATGGGGATCCCCAATGAGAGTGAGTTGTCAAGTAACTCATGTATATCTGAAAGGACCATGAGATGAGTGGTTCTTCACATAGTCCATTATTTGGTAGAAATAACGAAGAGATTTGATGAAGAGGATCGTAGGGATATTATATGTAGAGTGTTACACCATCAACGTTTGAATGAAGACATGGGGAGAATAAAATTCAGGGACCAATGTGTTTCAGAAGAGATTGTAGAGTCTATGAAGTCATCCCTAGGCTTAGTGAAAGGTGTAGAGAGCATAGACAAACTTGTTGCAAAGAGGGCAACCCTACACATGGTTGTGAACGGTGCGAGAGAAAAAAAATATAGTGATACTAAAGTTGCCTTAGCCCTGGGTATTCAAAGAAGGAACTTGGGGAAACATCGCCGAAATATACACTCAAGCCAATTAAAGTGGCTGGGGTTGGGACGTAGACGACGATGCGATGCCTTATCTCAAGAGATTATTGAGAAAGTGGATTCATTTTGGGCAAAAAATATGCGTGTCTCACCAAATAAGAAGGACGTGTGTGGACAACGATTAAGTCAGGGTAAGTACAGAATTCACCCTAGACACTTCTTCGAGATGACGGAGGTATTCCATTTTTTATATCAATTCACATTCCATAAATTTTTGTTTTGACCAAGTGTATATTAATGTTTGCTATATATATTGGTTGATGTAGGCTGAATTGTACATGAACTTTAAAGACCAACATCCAAGCTTGACTGTTGGATTCCGCAAGTTCCAAGGTTTGAAACAATATTATGTTAGAAAATTAAATGAGAGGAATACACGGGCAGATGGACATGTTAAGGCTTGGACTGAATGCAATGCGTACTGATTCTAAGGGTATACACGGGCAATTATGTGTCTGCACTTGTGAGGTTTGTAGACTGAACGGGGAGGATAATAGGTGTAATGCACGAAACATGACTTATGCATTCGTTTCTGAGTTATGGAGGTCTTGTGTTTGTGAAAAAGAACCATCATGTGAGTGGCATCGTCATACATGTCTTTTAAGAACATGTAAGGTTTGTCCGCTAACATTATTTTGTAGGCAGGAGCTTGATTTGGGAAACAGTCATATTGTGAAATGGAAATATTTAGAGTATGTGACTGAAAATATTGGCTAGGGACTTGTAACTAAGCGTATCAAGGAAGTATATAAGGAGACATGTGTTGCTACCCTTGTCTCAGAATTTAAGAAATAACTTGGGTAGTTCATTCCACATAACTTCCGGAGTTATTGGCAAAATTCACAATTCAAGGAATGTATTAATAACTTACCAACGGGTGTCATCGTATCCATTATTGACTTTGCAGAAAACTATACATTTAAAGTTCAAAATGAGATTCAATCAATGCATTGGTACAATGATCAATGTACAATACTTGTATATATTTGCTATTGGCGACAAGACGGTGAGTTACATAAGAAATCAATATTTTACATTTCAGATGATAAAAAGCATCATACACTATTTGTTCAACATTGTTTTAAGCTTCACCATGCATATTTATTGTCTCTAGGGTTTAGCTTTAACCGTCATTGGGTTTGGTCTGATGGTGCTGCCTCGCAGTTTAAGGCAACACGATCATTCTACTTTATCGCCAGGTAATTTTTAATCCATATGTTTAGTACTTATAATGCAATGTCTAAGGAAGTAAGTCTTGTGTTAGTGCATGCATACTAATTATGTTTGTAACTATTCAAACACAATACTATTCAAATGGATGCATGCATGTTAAGTGTTCTTGATTGATCACATAATACCATCATGTCACGTGGATCTGTGTTTATTATCTTTTAATCCATGTGAAGTGTTCTCCATAGACACATTGTATTGTGTTGTGTGTTGTATCTGTACTAAATCAGTATTTATTGAAGGATGTAAAGTACTCGTCTTGTACTCATAGTATTGGCCATTCTTAAGAGTTTGTACTAAGTATCTTTTAGTCCATGTTGAGTGCTCTCCATGGACACACTGTATTGTACTGTGTGTTGTATTTGTACTAAATCAGTATTTATTGAAGGATGTAAAGTACTCGTCTTGTACTCCTAGTATTGTCTGTCCTTAAGAGTTAGTACTAATTATCTTTTAATCCATGTTGAGTGTTCTCCATGGACACACTGTATTGTACTGTGTGTTGTATTTGTACTAAATCAGTATTTATTGAAGGATGTAAAGTACTCGTCTTGTACTCATAGTATTGGCCATTCTTAAGAGTTTGTACTAAGTATCTTTTAGTCCATGTTGAGTGCTCTCCATGGACACATTGTATTGTACTGTGTGTTGTATCTGTACTAAATCAGTATTTATTGAAGGATGTAAAGTACATGTCTTGTACTCATAGTACTGTCCTATATTGAAGAGTTTGTACTAATCATCTTTTAATCCATGTTGTGTTCTCCATGGACACATTGTAGTGTACTACTATGCATATGTATAAGAAAGGGTGTTAATTGTCTAGGGAATCGATGAGTATCTCTATCCGAAATTACAGAGAATAAATTTGATGTAATGGCCTCCTCGATGACCTATAAAAGGGAGGGGAGAAGAAGATATTATCGTGTTTTCGGGAGGACGAAGTGCTGTCGGACTGGGAACCGAGCTCTCTCCTCCTCAACCGTTGCTCTCCACTACGTTTCTATGCCGGTTGCCTCTACTGCATGTAAGCCCGTGTGCTTCCAGCAGAGGCTCCTCCGTGCGTTCTCTGTGCCGTCCGTGTGTGTGTGCGTGGGACCTCCATTTTGGGTCTATTGCCGGCTTGCCGGTTGTAATCATTGTTGACATTGTAATTGAATCCTCCGTTCCCTTCTCTCTCTGTGTTTCTATGAATCGCTCTCCCTCTTCTTTCTCGCGCTCCTTGGTTTAGGGCCCCCGCGGTCCCGTCTCATTTCACATGCGAGAGCGTAACAACAGGACATTATTTGGTGAACCCGACGTGAAAGAAGGCGGCCAAGGAGTTCAAGATGAGGGGATCTGAGCTTGCTGAAGCTATGGCAGTAGCCGTCGACCGACTAGTGATCGCGTGTGAGGGCACCGATTCACCGACATAACGCTACGAGAGCTCAAAGTTGGTGGGGGTGGGTTTCTACTGCCGGCGGAGGAGGACCGGTTTCGGAGGATGCTCGGAAGGCACGGGAAAGCCTTCGCATTCTCGTCGGAGGAGATTGGGTGTGCAGATCTGACGATAGTGGAGCTGATGGTGATATTCACGGTGCCGCATGTGCCGTGGAATCTCAAGCTGATCCCGATACCCAGAGCTCACATCCTGAAGTTGATGGAGCTACTGAAGCAGAAAGTGGAGATGGGCATCCTCAAACCGTCGAGCGCCCCGTATTCGAATCGATGGTTTACTATGCCGAAAAAGAATGGCACGTTGCGATTCATTCAGGACCTGCAACCGGTCAACAGGGTGACCATTCGTAATGCAGGTATCAGACCGACGATAGATGAGTTTGCAGAAGCCTTTGCCGGAAGGTCAATCTATTGGGTCGGTGATCTGTACTCGGGGTACAATCAGTTCCAACTAGCCTTGGAGAGCAAGGATATCACGACAATGCAGACCCCTCTTGGCTTAGTGTGGATGTGTACCCTGCCGCAAGGAGGGACGAACTTGGTGGCGCACATGGTGAATGCGATGAACAAGGTGCTGAGGGACTGCATCTCGGACATCACCATACCATTTCTGGATGACATCCCGATCAAAGGATGTCCGGTGGAGGATAAGGACAAGGCAATTGGGCCGGAGGGATGCCGGAGGTTCGTCGCAGACCACATTAATGACTGCGAGAAGGTGCTGCAAAGGTTGGAGGCCGCACGACTCACCTTCTCCGGAGAGAAATCGACGTTCAGCCAATTGGAGATCCTAGTGGTCGGTCACCTGTGCGGGCCCTACGGTCGGAAACCGTCTCCGGCAAAGATAGAAGCCATCTCTGACGCTTAAAGAATTTCATGAAGGCGAATATGACAGGGGGTGGCTCCAGATCGGTAGGTTCCTGAAGATAATGACACCAAACGCAGTGTGGACAAAGGAGGAGGCTAGCCGGATCCGAAAGAAAGCTAACCGGTTCTTCCTACGGGACGGGAACATATGGAGGCACCCTAAGAAGCGAGACGGTGTCCCCCTCCGGGTAGTAGCGAGAAAGGGCAAGCAGGACGTGTTGCTCACGGTGTACCATTAGAATCCTTGGGCCGGACACCGCGGGACATAGGCCACGTTTGAGAAACTGAAAGAGAAGTATTGGTGGTTGGGGTTGTATCGGGATGTGTTCCAGTTCGTAACGACGTGTGAAAACTGTCAGATGCACTCCACGATCCGGCATTGAGACGAGCTGCACCCAACCTACCCGCAGTATCTAGTGCTTGCGTGGGAAGATTTAACAAACCAACTGGAAGGCTACGTACTGACGAACATGACGACTACGGCGGTGTGCCGGTTCTTGATCGAAGAGGTAGTGTGCCGGTACAGATGCGTAGGGAAAATTGTGGCGGATTGGGGAGAGCTAGACGCGCAGGAAGTTGAGGAGCTGTTCCACCGGTTACGGGTCAAGCTCTCCCTCACTAGGGCATACAATCCAGAGGAGAACGGGAAGGTAGAACACGGACATGGACTGATCGTGAAGGCTCCGGTACGAGCGTGTGAAGGGTAGGTCGGGAATTGGCCGCGGCTCCTTCCTTATGCATTGTGGGCGGACCTGACTACACACAGTTCGGTGACAGGGTTCATGCCGGCAGAGTTGATGTACGGACAAAAACCGATTATGCCGGTGGAACGGACGATCACTTCGTGGGTCGAAGTGGACTGGAAGGACGAGATGAGCTGGGAAGAGTTGCTGGCGACACGGATTCGGCAGCTCAAGCGACGACCAGAGGACATGGTGTAGGCGATGGCGAAGCTGCGTATGACGCGTGAAAGAAATAAAGGCCGGTTTGACTGAACACACCGGCTGAGACCGAGGAAGGTGACTGGGTGTTGGTGTACGACAGTAGCCTCGATAATCAGCACAATGCGGTGCGTAAGTTTGCAAGGAGATGGTTCGGGCCCTACACGGTGACAAGCGCGAACGACAATAGCACGTATCATCTCGCGGAGCTCGATGGGACGCAGATAGAGGGTCAAGATGTTCAAGAAGCGGCACGAGGACGAACCGGACCCAGTGAGCGATGGCGGCGACGATGCCCGAATCGGGGAAGGTAGGGGGTTCGGAAAATGACGAGTGATCTAGGGCCGGTTTCCGCCAAGGTTGTTCCTACTTGGCACATACCGGTGGAGGTGCGGTTTGCTGGGGGTGGATGTGGTGGAGAAAACCGCCCCTAGGAGGAATCAAGGGAAGGGGGCGTGACCCGATCGTTTTCGTGTGTGTGTGTGTGTGTGTTTATGAATTGTACATAGCTAGGAATAGACCGGTGGGTATGCATATGTACTAGAAAGGGTGTTAATTTTCTAGGGGATCGATGAGTATCTCTGTCCGAAAGGACAGAGAATAAATTTGATGTAACGGCCTCCTCGGCGACCTATAAAAGGGAGGGGAGAAGAAGAAGAAGGGATCGCGTTTTTGGGAGGACGAAGTGCTGTCGGACTGGGAACCGAGCTCTCTCCTCCTCAACCATTGCTCTCTGCTACGTTGTCGAGGATATCCTCGCGGATGCGTAGAAGTCAGGCAGGACCACGGGGGTCTCGAACCAAAGAATCAAGATAACGAGGAGGGAGGAGTTTGGGGCCGCGTAGGTCTTGAGACCATGGGAGAGTGGGTAAGTCTAGCTAACGAGCGAGAGCAAGAGAGTCACACGTAGACACAGACACGGACAAAGACACTGAGAACGAAGTATGTTAGGTAGAATAAGTTCTATTCCAAAACATAGGTGCACGGTGCTATTAGTGGTTACAGCCGGATCAGAGCCGGTGATGGAGCGCGGAGCTTGGCCAATATCCAGGTACCAAGAGACGTCGGTGCGCAGAAGGTCGATCCCTAGGTCAGGAGCACTCGGGCGTCTGACACGAGCAAGGGGAAGCCTCTTCTCCCGCGGTCCGTCCTCGGTCTTTCTCTGTGTATCCTTTCTCCAGATGGCCCCCCCAAGACAGTCAAAGGTTGCCCCTTTTATAGCACAAGGAACGATCGTTACAAGCATTCATGACCCGTCACCTTTGTCCTAGATTCTCTCCCTTGATTTACTCTCCTGGTAACTCTCCCTACTTATGCGAGGTCTATGCTCTAACTATCTAGTACCCCTCCTTATACTCATGCCTAGTACTTGCCCCATTTAATTCCCTCGAGGCGTGCACTCGCGTAAACCGGTGTTCCTGCGCGTTTCACCTTGTTTCTACCTATGGCCCGAAATCTTCACGACATCCACCCCCACTAAACCGCACATCCTCCGGTATGTGCCGGATTGCGAATTTAGTGAGGGATTCCGGGCCATCGGATACTCGTCATCCTCTCTTGAACTGGCGCTTTCGGTTCCGGGTGTAGGTTCTGCTTCATTCCATCTCTTGAAGGCTTTTATCCGCTTCCTAGCCACCGGAGTCACTACTTGCGTCCCGTCGAGCTCCGCGAGATGATACGTCACGTTGTCGTTGACGCTAGTTACCATGTATGGTCCGAACCAACGCTTCGCAAACTTATGTGTAGACCTATGCTGGTTGTCAAGGCTACTATCGTAGACTAACACCCAATCACCTTCCTTGATCTTCCTTGGCCTGAGTCGGTGTGTTCGGTCGAACCGGGCTTTGTTTCGGATCCGCGCCTCTTTCACCCTTGTCGTGGCTCGTTCCACGTCTTCCGGTCTTCGCTCGAGTTGCCGGATTCGTGCCGCTAGCAGCTCTTCTCTACTCATTTCGTTGGACCGATCGATTGCTGTCCACGAGGCGATCGTTCTATCAACGGGCATGATGGGTTTCTGTCCGTACATTAGCTCCGCCGGCATGTACCTTGTCACCAAGCTGTGGGTAGTCCTATCCGCCCATAACGCGTATGGGAGCAACCTCGGCCAGTTGCCGACTCGACCTTCGCACGCGCTATCACAAAGTATCGTGCGTGCGTGGAGAAAGGCGGGACCACGGGGGTCCTGGACTAGGGAGTGACGGAGCGTAGGAAGTTGTGCTTCACCTTTTCCGGGGCACCCCAGGAGCACACCGGAAGCAACTGAATGGAGAGAGAGAGAGAGAGAGCAGGCACACAACATTGACTCTCGCACGAACATGTACATAAGCAAGAAAGAAACATTAAGACACACACACGCACACCAACAGAGACCCGAATATGCACAGCCAAATGTATATGTATTTACAAGACAACGAGATTCAACATCGACTTCAAGCCAGACCTAGGTCGCATGCGATACAACCGTTGTCTACTGCCAAGCTGCCGGTCGAGGAGCTCTCGGGCTTGTCGCGCCGAGCGGGGTCTTGCACAGAGTACAGGGCAGAAAACTGGAACGCTAGATGCCAAGGCTCGACGCACAGAAGGACGAAGAAGAAGAAGCAGAGGAGAGCAAGAAGAAGAACCGTAAAACAAGAGAGAGAGAGAGAGAGAGGAAGAGAGGACGTCTCTCCATCTAATGGTATACCCTACTAATACAAAATGGGCAACCCTTCTACAAGGGACCATCCCGTCCTTTTATAGAATAAGGAGAGGGATGCGTCACAATGTGGGATAAATCCCGATTTACATGGGATTCTTCCTCCCGACTTAACTCCTATTATTCACACAATTACACGAGGGTGAGTGCACATGGTGCACCCCGCCGATGTAGCCAATATTTCCCGGTTTCCGTCTCTGGCCGAAATTCTTCACGACAAGGCGTTGTCGAGATATTTCGCAAGTGTGTGGAGATGAGGCGGGACCGCGGGGGTCTCGAACCAAAGAGCAAGCGAGGGAGGAGGAAGAGAGAGAACCGACTACGCAGGACCGGGGATACACAGGGACACGGCCCTTCAGCACGGAGAACGCGAACAGACACCGACACAGACAGACGCGAACGACTAAATATGTATATTATCAAAATTGCTAACACGACTACAACCCTCGACGGGGCACAGGTTGGTTACAACCGAACAGGCCGGCGAACAGATGCCGATGCCTGTTCGCGTCGACGCACAAACGGGGTAGCAGGTCGGAGGTGCTGCCGGAAGCACTCGGGCGTTCCTCGAAACAGCGCGAGCCTCCCCGGAACCCTGCACAGAAAGCTATGGGCTCAAGAAGGAAGGAAACAGAGAGAGAAGCGTCCAGAAACGGTCCGACAGCACTTCGTCCTCTCTGCGAGAGATCTCTGCAACAGCTCTTTCCTGCTCCTTATATAGGCCGACGAGCAGGCCGTCCTGTCAGCTTTATTCCCTGTCCCTTTTGGACAGGGATCCGCTCCGTTCTTCACGCATCCGCGTAGTTACGCCGCCGACTCGTACAGTTCCTTAACTCGCGCGCGCGACCGAAAGACTGTTCGCGCGGTGTTTGTCTCCACTTGTGTTAGGGCCCGTTCCTGCCGATTATCCTCCTAATTCGCTTTTATGTACAACTTGGAGCTTGCGCGCGTGAAGAACCGGTTCCCACGCCTAGGTGCACCGATTCCGCCTATGGACGGTTTTCTTCGCGACATCCGCCCCCACCTAACCGCGCATCCTCCGGTATGCGCCAAGAGAGTTGGGACGGAGAAAACCGGCCCGTCTTCATTCCTCGCCCGTCGGTTCTTCCTCGTTTCCGGATCGTTCGTCACTGCTGACTAGGAGAGCCGGGTCTGGCTCGTCGTCATGTCGCTTCTTGAACGCTTTGATCCGCTTCCCTGCAACCGGTATCGCCACTCTCGTGCCGTCAAGTTCCGCCAGGTGATATGTCCCGTTGTCATTGGCGCTCCGTACCACGTAAGGCCCGAACCACCTTCGTGCGAACTTCCGTGTGGCTCGGTGCTGGTTGTCGAGGCTGCTGTCGTAGACGAGCACCCAGTCACCTTCTTCGATTTTCTTCGGTCGGAGCCGGTGCGTTCGGTCGAACCTGGCTTTGTTCTTTGCCCTCGCCGCCCGGAGCCTCTCCGCAGCCAGTTCCACGTCCTCCGGTCTCCGCTCGAGTTGTCGTATACGCGCGGCCAACAACTCCTCCCGGCTCATCTCGTCCCTCCAATCGACCGTTGCCCATGAGGAGATCGTCCGTTCCATCGGCATGATCGGCTTCTGGCCGAACATGAGCTCCGTCGGCATGTACCCGGTTACCGAACTGTGCGTGGTCCGGTCTGCCCACAAAGCATAAGGTAGCAGCCGCGGCCAGTTACCGACTTGGCCTCCGCATGCCCGAACCAACGCCTTGACGATCGGCCCGTGTCCGCGCTCCACCTTCCCATTCGCCTCCGGATTGTACGCAGTGGTGAGCGAGAGCTTGACTCCCAGCCGGTCGAACAGCTCCGCGGCTTCTTCGGCGTCCAACTCCCCTCGGTCAGCCACGATCTTCCCGACGCACCCGTACCGGCATATCACGTCTTCGATTAGGAACCGGCATACGGCCGCGGTCGTTTTGTTCGGAAGGGCCCGGCCTTCCACCTGGTTCGTCAGATCCTCCCGCGCTAGGACCAGGTACCGCATCTGTCCTACTCCCATTGGCATCGTTACCAGATCTACCATCCATTTGAAGTGGATGGTCGGAGGGTACGTGGGGTGAAGCTCGTCCCGATGTCGGACTATGGAGTGCATCTGACAGCTCTCGCAAGTTGTCACGAACCGATGCACGTCCTGGTACTGCCCCGGCCACCAATACTTCCCCTTCAGTTTCTCAAACGTAGCCCATGTTCCACGGTGTCCAGCCCAAGGGCTGTCGTGGTAGGCCGTCAGCAGCTCCTCCTGTTCTTCCTTCATCGCCACCACCCGGAGCGGAGCGCCGTCCCTCTTCTTCGGGTGCTTCCATAGGTAGCCATCCCGGAGAAAGAACCGGTACGCTTTCCTCCGGATCCGGTTGGCCTCGTCCTTCGTCCATGACGCATCGGGCGTCATTGTCTTCAAAAACCCACCGATCTGCAGCCACTCCCCGTCGTACTTGCTCGCGTCGAAGTCGTTAAGCGCCGGAGTGCTTGTCCCGCCGGTTGTTACATACGCAGTCTCGAAGAAGTCCACGCCGACCTCTTCGTCCTCCGAGACCATGCCGCCCTCGTCCTCGAATCTCGCCCTTGAAAGCATGTCGGCCATGGCGTTGTCTTTCCCGGAAATGTGTCGTATTACCGGGTCTAGGGACTTGATGTACGCTATCCACCTGAGCATTGCCAGGTCCGGCGTCGCGCATCCGGAAACCATGCCGAGAATCGGCATGCAATCCGTCTCTATGATTACCTCCGTCCCGATCAGATAGTCCTTGTCGGCCTTCACCGCCGAAACGATACCCCAGAGTTCGCGTTTAACCTGGGCGTATCCTCGCTGCCGTTCGCTGAGGACCTTCGCGCCGAATCGGATCGGAAACCGATTGCCGTCCTCGTCTTCTTGGTTGACGACCCACCCGATTCCGGTCGGACTCGTGTCAACCGTTATGTACACTGGGGTATCCTTCCCGTAGACAGCCTTTCGGAGCGCCGGTGCTGCCGAAAGAGCCTCCTTCAGCTTCCGGACCGACTCCGCGTGCTTGTCTAGCCATTCGAATCTTCGCCCTTTCTTCAATAATCCGTACAGCGGCTCCGCGACGTGCGCGTAATGCGGGATCCATATGTGGTAGAAGGCGCATGCTCCCAAGAATCTTCGTACTTCCGTGACCGAGCTGCAGTCAGGCTTCATCGCGGAGATGGCCTCTACCTTTGCCGGAGACGGTTTCCGGCCATATGGCCCGCACAAATGTCCGACCACCATGATTTCCGACTGCCCGAAGGCAGACTTCTCCCCCGAGAAGGTGAGCCTCGCATCCTCTAGCCTTTGCAGCACCTTCTCGCAGTCGTCGATGTGCATTACCACGAATCGCCGGCATCCGTCCGGCCCGACCGTCTCGTCCTTCTCTTCTACCGGGCATCCCTTGATCGGGATGTCGTCTAGAAACGGCATGGTGATGTCCGGGATGCAGTCCCTCAGCACCTTGTTCATTGCATTCACCATGTGGGCCACCGAGTTGGTCCCTCCTTGCGGCAGCGTACACATCCGCACTAGGCCGAGGGGAGTTCGCATCGTCGTAATGTCTCTGCTCTCCACGGCTAGCTGGAACTGGTCATACCCTGAGTATAGATCACCGACCGAGTAAATCGACCTTCCGGCGAAGGCCTCCGCGAACTCGTCTATGGTCGGTCCGATCCCCGCGTTCCGAATGGTCACTCTATTGACCGGCTGCAGGTCCTGAATGAAGCGCAATGATCCGTTTTTCTTCGGTACGGTAAACCACCGGTTTGAATACGGGGCGCTCGACGGCTCGAGAATGCCCATATCAACTTTCTGCTTCAACAGCTCCATCAACTTCGGGATGTGAGCTCTCGGAACCGAAATTGGCTTGAGATTCCACGGTACATGCGGTACCGTGAATATCACCATTGGCTCTACGATCGTCGGGTCTACGCACCCGATTTCCTCCGGTGAGAATGCGAAGGCTTTCCCGTGCCTTCCGAGCATTCTCCGAAACCGGTCTTCCTCCATCGGCAGTAGGAACCCGCCCCCACCGATCTCCAGCTCGCGGAGCGTCTCGTTGGTGAAGGTGTGTCCTATGCAGGCCGGATCTCGTAAGCTGGGGTCCGATGCAACCCCTTTGATTCGGGATTCGCTGCCCTCCGGTAAGGGCGCCGCAACTGGCCTCACCTTCCGGTCCACCGTCTTGTACTTGGTGCTCACTCGGGCCGTCCGTTCCGACTCGAGCCCTCGACTGAAGTCCGCGATGACTTCGTACATTTCTTCGGAACATACCGGTATCGTCCGGTCATCGTTAAGGTCCTCTTCGACTACCTTCCCCAGCATCCCCAAGGTGTCGTCGAAGGAGACTGCCTCCACGGCTCCGTTGATTCCTTCGTCAGGGCCGAGAACTCCGCACGCCCGAAGTCTCCCCTCCGTCTTTGTTTTCTCTCGGCCGGTGATGCCGACCATCGTACATGCTCCGCTGTCGGAGAAGCAAAATTTCCTACCTATTGTACACGGTTTTATCGTACAGATGTGGGGGTTTCCCGGAGCATCCGGACTGTCGCGGCCCCACGCCTTGGCAGTCCTCTCTAAAAATCCTCTCGGTTTTCGGAACCGAGGGAATCGCGGTTACGTTCGTGGTTCGGCCGTACCGTCAGAAATTGGACCGAATGGCGCCCGTCTTGGCTTTTGACCCTTGCGTAGGCCGAACCATTGTCCAGTACTTTGGTCTCCATTCGCGCCGCCGTGATGTACGGCTCTCCCAGAATGACCGGATGCGAAGACGTCTCCTGCACGAAGAAGTGCTGGTCAATCTCGACGTCGCCGATCTTGACTCGCACATTCGGACAGGCCCCGTGCAGTTCCTCGGTGGCGCGCGTCGCTGCCCTTATTTTCCACCCGTGCTTGGTGTTGATCGGCCATTTGCCCTTCTTATAGAAGTCCATGGACATCAAATTGATCTCCGATCCGTGGTCCACCAAAGCTATCACCTGTTCCTGGACATCGCCGATCTTCACCGGGGTTTCCGTGGTCGCTCGGGCCCAGTGTGGTCTCGAATAGTGGCTTTCCGCCCACTCGTCTCCCAGCGCCATGTCGTCTAGGTGCGTCGTCCGCACTTCCACCGGTCTTTCCGGTTCTGTCTCCGTCGACAGCCTCTTCCGTTTCACCAAGTCCACGATGGAGTCGTGGAACTCCTTCTTGGCGATTCCCAGCACCTCTCGTAACGACAGCTCCACCTTGATGTAGAGGATCCGTTCCTCCAGGACCTTTCGTAAGTCCGTGGTCCTTTCTATCTCCGTCCCCAGACGGTACCCGCCCTTCTGGGGTTTATCTTGCGTACCGGCCCCGCCGGCTTCGTCCCGTCGTGGCCCGGACCGGGTCTCGTATCGTTGTGAGGGCCCGGTCGTCCCGGGTCTCCCCACCCGCTTCTCTTCTACCAGAGCCTCGTAGTTCTGGCAAGCGGCTTCCACGAAGCCCGTCCTTTCCTCGACCGGGTCGCTTCACCCGGTCATCTCCCGTACCCATTTCTCCGCACGGTCCGATTCCTCCCCTTTAAGCCTTGCACCGGCAAGGCCTTCCAGCATCGTCGGCCAGAATCCGGCTTTGCTTTCCCTTCGGGCCTCGCCGCCCCCGACTCGAATGCCGGCCGACGCCGAGTAGTGGACGGTTTCCGCGTGTCGGGCCGCCGCCTCTTCCATCAACCCTTTCATACCACCTTTTCCGTCATTTCGGCTCAGGGCCCTTCGGGTGTCGCTGGCATGCACCCGTCCTTCCCACAGGTACACCACCCTGTCCCTCAGCGCCTCCGCGAAGTCGCCGCAGTCCTTCCGAATGTGGCCGACTTCATCGCACCACATGCACCTGTTTCCTGCCGCCGGCCGTCGGTCACGAGCCGGTTCGCCTCCTTCCCTTCGGGCCTGCGCGATTTGGAGGTCCTTTATCGCCTTCGTCAATTCCTCCAGTGCCGCTCCTCCGGTTGAGCCTCTGACTACGCCGGTCGAAGCCGAACCGGTTTCCAACCACCCCCGGGTCTCTTCCTTGCGCACCTGTGGCGCTGGTTCGAGCTTCCTCGCTGCGACCGAGCCCGACCCGGTCGCCCCGTTATCCGAGCATTCTCGCCGTTTGTCGAAACGGCCACAGACCTTCCTGACAGCCGCCCAGTCGGTAGTGAGCCCGTCTTCGGTTTCCAGCAAGAGGCCCACTTGCTCCCGATCCCGCTCGTCGACCGACTTGACAAACAGCAAGACCCGGCTCGTGTCCAGGATGGTTCGGTCGAGCGCCGAAAGGCGCGCAAAGTTTTCCTCGAACTCCCGGAGGAGCGCCGACGCGTTTCTTCCCTTCCCCGGGGACTCCACCCATTCCATGAACCTTCGCTTCGAAAGCCGGAGCGCGTCGTCCAGCCCGTATTTCTCTAGGAGCCGACCTTCGAACTCCTCCCAGGTACGGCTCTCCGTCCGCACCTCGAGCACCTCCGCATGGATGCTCGGCATCGCTACTCGGGGAAATCCGGCAAGACGCCTTTCTTCCGGAATGTCCCGCATCAGCATCTCTGCACCGTAGGACGCCAAATACTTCGTGGCATCCTTCCCATCGAACCGGCCGATCGTGCCGACGACCGCCTCAATAGCTCTGTCGAGGGCACCGGTGATCTCGCGCGCGTTTACAATCCGATCCACGGCCGAAGCCATGGCCTCTGCGAGATCCGACCCCCTCATCTTCTGCTCTTCTGCCGCCTCTTTCACGTCGGGTTCACCAAAGATGTCGAGATATTTCGCAAGTGCGTGTGGAGATGAGGCGGGACCGCGGGGGTCTCGAACCAAAGAGCAAGCGAGGGAGGAGGAAGAGAGAGAACCGACTACGCAGGACCGGGGATACACAGGGACACGGCCCTTCAGCACGGAGAACGCGAACAGACACCGACACAGACAGACGCGAACGACTAAATATGTATATTATCAAAATTGCTAACACGACTACAACCCTCGACGGGGCACAGGTTGGTTACAACCGAACAGGCCGGCGAACAGATGCCGATGCCTGTTCGCGTCGACGCACAAACGGGGTAGCAGGTCGGAGGTGCTGCCGGAAGCACTCGGGCGTTCCTCGAAACAGCGCGAGCCTCCCCGGAACCCTGCACAGAAAGCTATGGGCTCAAGAAGGAAGGAAACAGAGAGAGAAGCGTCCAGAAACGGTCCGACAGCACTTCGTCCTCTCTGCGAGAGATCTCTGCAACAGCTCTTTCCTGCTCCTTATATAGGCCGACGAGCAGGCCGTCCTGTCAGCTTTATTCCCTGTCCCTTTTGGACAGGGATCCGCTCCGTTCTTCACGCATCCGCGTAGTTACGCCGCCGACTCGTACAGTTCCTTAACTCGCGCGCGCGACCGAAAGACTGTTCGCGCGGTGTTTGTCTCCACTTGTGTTAGGGCCCGTTCCTGCCGATTATCCTCCTAATTCGCTTTTATGTACAACTTGGAGCTTGCGCGCGTGAAGAACCGGTTCCCACGCCTAGGTGCGCCGATTCCGCCTATGGACGGTTTTCTTTGCGACAGCGTACAATGGCCTTTACGATCGGACTGTGGCCCCGTTCAATCTTCCCATTTGTCTCCGGGTTGTATGACTTTGTGAGGGACAGTTTTAGGCCTAACCGATCGAACAGTTCCTCGGCTCTCCTCGGTCAGCGACGATTTTTCCCACGCACCCGTATCGACATACAACATCCTCGATCAGAAACTGACATACTGCCGCGGTGGTCTTGTTCATATGTGTCCATCCCTCTACCTGGTTGGTAAGGTCCTCTCTAGCCAGCACTAGGTATCGCTTCTGCCCTTCGCCCATCGGCATCGTGACTAAGTCGACCATCCACTTGAAGTGCACAGTCGGAGGATAAGTCGGGTGTAGTTCGTCGCGGTGCCGAACCACCGAGTGCATCTGGCAGCTTTCACACGTAGACACGAAGTCGTGCATGCTCTTGTACAAGCCTGGCCACCAATATTTTTCCTTTAACTTCTCGAATGTAGCCCACGTACCCCGGTGTCCAGACCAAGGGCTCTCGTGGAACTCCGACATTAGCTTCTGTTGGTCATCCGCCCGCGTTACTACCCGGAGCGGCGTGTAGTTTCGACTTTTTGGGACCCTCCAGATTTTCCCATTCCGTAGGAAATATCGGTATGCCCTCTTCTGGAGCTGTCCAGCCTCCTCCTTAGTCATCGTGGCGTCCGTCGTCATTGTCTTCAGAAATCTCCCGATTAGGAGCCACTCCCCGTCGTAGCCATCTTGTCGAACTCATTCACGGGCAGGGCGCTTTGTTCTTTTATCCTCATCCTTGATGATTTGAAGAAGTCTGCGCCAACTTCTTCATTCTCCGATACCATGCCGTCCTCGTCCTCGAATCTTTCCCTGGAAAGCATGTCGGCCATGGCGTTGTGTTTACCCGAGATGTGTCGTATCTCCGGGTTCAGGGACTTGATGTACGCAATCCACCTGAGCATGGGCAGTTCGGGAGTCACGCATTCGGAGACCATACCGAGAATCGGTAGGCAGTCCGTTTCTATAATTACTTCCGCCTCGATTAAGTAGTCTTTGTCGACCTTAACCGCTGAAACGATACCCCACAGTTCGTGCTTGACTTGGGCGTATCCTCGCTGTCGTTCACTTAGTACCTTTGCACCGAACTGGATAGGGAAGCGCGTGCCGTCTTCGTCCTCTTGGTTCACGACCCATCCGATCCCGGTTGGGCTGGTGTCCACTGTGATATAGACCGGAGTACTCAGTGCGTATTCCGCTTTGCGCAAAGCCGGTGCCACGACAAGCACTCACTTTAGCTTCCGAGATGCCTTCGTATGTTCCTTCGCCCATGCGAATGAGGGATCCATATGTGGTAGAAGGCACATGCTCCTAAGAATCGCCGGACCTCTGTGACGGATCCACACTCCTCCTTCATTGCCGAAATGGCCTCTACCTTGGTCGGCGATGGCTTCCGGCCATACGACCCACATAGGTGGCCAACCACTAATATCTCTTGTTGCCTGAAGGCCGACTTCTTTCCCGAGAAGGTAAGCCGCGCGCCTTCGAGCCTCTGTAGTATCTTTTCGCAGTTGGCAATGTGGTCCGTGACAAACCTTCCACACCCGTCCGCGCCGATCGGCTCATCCTTGGTGTCCTCCGGACACCCCTTGATAGGGATGTCGTCCAGGAAAGGCATGGTGATGTCCGGAATGTAGTACCTCAGAACTCTGTTTATAGCATTCACCATGTGTGCAACCGAGTTGGTTCCTCCTTGTGGTAAGGTGCACATCCGAACTAGACCGAGAGGGGTTTGCATTGTCGTGATGTCCTTGCTTTGCACGGCCAACTAGAATTGGTCGTATCCTGAGTAAAGGTCTCCGATCGAGTATATGGACCTTCCAGCGAAGGCTTCCGTGAACTCATCGATCGACGGTCCGACTCCCGTATTGCGGATGGTCACTTTGTTGACCGGTTGTAAGTCCTGGATGAACCGCATCGTACCGTTCTTCTTCGGTACCGTAAACCACCGGTTAGAATAGGGGGCACTCGACGGTTCGAGGATGCCCAACTCTACTTTCTGTTTAAGGAGCTCCATCAGCATCGGCATGTGAGCCCTCGGTACTTGGATTGACTTGAGGCTCCATGGTATGTGCAACACCGTAAAGATTACCATTGGCTCGACGATGGTCGGGTCGACGCACCTGATTTCTCCTAGTGAGAATGCGAAGGCCTTCCCGTGCCTTTCGAGCATCCTTTTGAACCGATCCTCTTCCGTCGGCAGTAGGAAGCCACCCCCACCGATCTTCAGCTCTCGTAGCGTTTTGTCGGTGAAACGGTGCCCTATGCCGGTCGGATCCCGCAAGCAGGGGTTGGTAGCGACCCCCTTTATTCGTTCCCAGCTGCCCTCCGTCAAGGGAGCTGCGACGGGCTTCACCTTCCGGTCCATAGTCTTGTATTTCCTCTTTCGAAGTCCGCAATGACTTCATACATGTCGATTGAGTTGACCGGTATGACTCGATCTTCGCTTAGACCTCCTTCAACTACCTTCCCGATTTCACCTAGGGTGTCATCGAACGAGACCGCCTCCACGGCTTCCCTAATTCTTTCGTCGCGGCTCAAGGCTCCGCACGCCTTTAAGCATATCTCGGCCCGTTTTCTTTCTCGGCTAGCGATGCTGACTATGGTACATCCTCCGTTTTCGGAGAACAAAACTTTCCTACCTATTATACAGGTGTGGGGAGCTTTCCGGTTATCCGGACTATCCCGGCCCCACACCTTGATAGACCTTTTTAAAAATCCAGCTTGTTATCATTTCCGAGGGTGTCCCAATTTCGTTCGTGGTTCCTACGAACTGTTAAAAATTGAACGGAGTGACGGCCATCCGAACTTTTTACCCTTGCGTAGGTTGAACCATTGTCCAACACTTTCGTTTCCATTCTAGCCGCCGTGATGTATGGTTCCCCAAGGATGACCGGGTGAGAGGACGTCTCTTGCACAAAAAAGTGTTGGTTTATGTCGACGTCCCCGACGCTCACCCTGACGTTTGGGCAAGCCCTGTGTAACTCTTCTGTGGCTCTTGTATCCACACGTTGTCGTGTTGTTACGCGCGTGCGTGGAGAAAGGCGGGACCACGGGGGTCTTGGACTAGGGAGTGACGGAGCGTAGGAAGTCGCACTTCACCGTTTCTGGGGCACCCCCCTGAAACGCACCAGAAGCAGCCGAGGGGAGAGAGAGAGAGAGAGAGAGAGAGAGAGAGAGAGAGAGCGTGCTTGACACCGACTCACGCACGCGCACACACACACACACACACAAGCACACACACACACGCACACACACGCACACACACGCCCTCATGTACAGGAAATGCAGGGAAGGAGGGGAGCACCCGACACCAACAAGACGCCAATATACACAGACAGACGCAAACATATATGTATATATATATAAGAAGAATACACTCCCGGCTTCGAGCCGGACTGAGGTAGGTTATAGTAGTCGTCTGCTGCCAAGCCGCCGTCGGGGAGCTCACGGGCTCGTCGCGCCGAGCGGGGTCTTGCGCAGGAGATGAGCTGAAGCAAACCCTAAACGAACACGAAGGGGAAGAAGAAGAAGCAGAAGAAACCTAACCCTAAACCTACCGGTATACCCTCTAATGCAAAATGGGCAACCCTTTTACAAAGGGCGTTCCCTCCCTTTTATAGAACAAGGAGAGGGATGCGTTACAATGTGGGACAAATCACGACTTTCATGGGATCGTCTGTCCCGACTTGACTACTCTTCGGTGCCATAAAGGCGCCCTCGATATTCACACTAAATGTACATGGGTGCGTACACACGCTACACCCCGCCGATGTATCCAATGTTTCCCGGTTTTCGCCTATGGCCGAAATTCTTCACGACAGCGTATCTTCCACCCATGTTTGGTATTGATCAGCCAATTCCCCTTTTTGTAGAAGTCCATGGACATCAGGTTAATTTTTGATCTGTGGTCGATTAACGCCACCATTGGTTCCTTGACACTCCCGATACGAACTGGGGTTTTTGTAGTAGCTCTTGCCCAGTGCGGTTTGGCGTAGTGGCTCTCCACGAGCTCGTCTTCCGCGGCTATCTCATCGAGGAGTGCCGACCTTACCTCCACTGGCTCCTCGGGCTCTGGTTCTGTTGTGAGACGCTTCCTCTTCACAAGGTCCACGATATTGTCGTGGAACTCCCTTCTTGCTATGCCGAGCACTTTCCTAAGCGTGAGTTCTATGTGACTGTCGAGAACTCGCTCCTCTAGAACCTTTTGTAGGTTCGTTGTTTTCTCTATCTCTAGAACCTTTTGTATGCCCTCGATATTCACACTAAATGTACATGGGTGCGTACACACGCTGCACCCCGCCGATGTAGCCAATGTTTCCCGGTTTTCACCTATGGCCGAAATTCTTCACGACATCCGCCCCCACCTAACTGCACGTCCACTGGTATGTGCCAATCTGGTTGAAGGGTGAGAGATTTCGGCCGGTGAGAAACCGGTCTCCCGTGATCCGCATCTCGGCTCGCTGTCGGTTTGATCCGGCGGCTTCGAGTCTTCCTTCGCGCTCGCCTCCCCATAGGCTCGTTCGACCCGTCGACGGGTCCTCTGCCGCGATCTCCGTAGCACGCGTTCTTCCGTTGGCCCTTGTTCGGCCGTATGAACGCCCCGCTTCCCGCCGTATGCCCGATGTCCTCCGCTTGAGGAATGCCCGTGGCAACCCGCTTGGCCTCTGTTGTCGGATCGTGATGTCCCGATGGTGTTTCGCGTCGCCTTCGTCCTTCTGCCGCCACCTTCCTTCTCCACGGTCTTACATTGTCGCGTCGGCTCGATCCGCCGTGGTCTCCGGAACGGTGTGGAGGATCCCTTTCCGGCCTTCTCCGCGCTCGCCTTCCCGCTCCGGCACCTCCGTGTGCCACATACCCTCGTCTGTTGTTTGGCACTGCCCGTGTTGCACTCCTCTTCGGCCCCTTTCCGGCCAGATCGTGCATCGCTGTTCACCCGCATACCGGTGTCCTTTACATCCGAGGAACACCCCGTAGTAGCCCGATTGGCCCTTCCGTCTTCGTGCTGCTGCAACAGGTCCTGAGTCTTCTGCTTGCCGTCGTCCCCTTGCCCCCACCAGCTTGTCACCCCAGCTTGCCATGTCAGTCTTCATTACTTCGACAAAGCTACCGAGATCTACGAAGCGAGTGTGGAGGATCCTCCTCCGGCCTCTCTTGCCATCCTGACTCCAACCCTGTGTAGTCCACTAGGCACTTGTCAACTCGTTCTCGGCACCTCCCTTGTGCCGTCTTCCGCTTCCTTCGTTCGGCCTCGCCCGCGCCGAACACCGTCCCGTAGTCACGCTTCGATCTGGCCCGTGATGGCCACTCGCGAGACTCTTGTTCTGTCCAAGGTGTGCCTTTCCGGCCTGACACACCTCCCCGTGTTCACCCCTATCGGCTCCTTCCGATACCTCGTGTCGTCAGCTCCCGTTCCCTGCCGCCACCGTCCTTCTCCCTCGGTCTCACGTTGCCACGTTGGCCGAACTGCCGAAGTCTCCGGATCAGTGTGAGGGTCTCATAGGACCGGACTCCGTTTCTATGCTTGCCGAAATTTGGGTGTCTTTTGTTTGAGTCCCTCCCGGACTCTCCTCGTGTCTTCCGCGTAGGCGGGTCCCGTTTCCCGCCACCACCAACCTTCTCTCTCGGTCTCATGTTGCCACGTTGGCCGAACTGCCAGAGTCTCTAGTTAAGTGTGGGGATCCCGTAGGACTGGACTTCCTTACGCCCATTGCCTTTGTCACCTCGCCGCCACCGTCAGTATCTTGGTCTTACGTCGACCACGTTGCCGACTGCCGAAGTCTCTAGAACCGGTGTGAAGGATCCTCCGTAGGCGTTCGTCGCCTTCTTGACCCTGTCCCGGGTCGTCCTTTTCCGCATGCCGAGAGGGCGGTTTACTTCGCACCCTCTCCCGTGGTACCGACGTACCGTGTCCTCGGCCTCTTCGTAGGCCTGATCTCTTCCTCCCTCCCGGAATGGTCACCCAGGAGTCCGCTCCGCCCGGTTCTCGTCCGGGTCCGTTCGTCCTTCTCCGGATTGCCGAGTCCCGTTCTCCTGTCGCCACCGACCTTTTCCCTCGGTCTCATGTTGCCACGTTGGCCGAACTGCCGAGGTCTCCGGATCGGTGTAAGGAATCGCATAGGACTGGCTTTCATACCCTTTCCAAATCTCGACCTTCGGCCGGTCGGTCTTTCTCCCCATGTAAAAGAGGGCGGCTCGTCCCGCACCCCCTTCCGTATAGACACTTTCATGCCGACTCCGGCCCCGATCGAACGATCCACGACCGGATTACGCTCCACCCGTTTCGGAATGCCGATCTTCTCGTGCCGTGTTCGTCCTCGGCCTCCTCGCAGGCCGTTTCCCATCCGACTTCACTAGCATCGTGCCAGGACTCCTCGGTACCGCCATCCATCTCCTCGGTCTGACATGGGCATACGGTCCCGAATGCCGAGTTCTCTGGAATCGGGTCCGTGGGCTTTCGTCCGCTCCTTCCCCGTATCGTCTCGCTGGTGATTCTTGGCCCTCCGCCGCCGCCTTCCTCCGCTTGGGACTCACGTGGGTTTTCGGGCCCGACTGCCATTGTCTCTGGAGCAAATGTGGGAAGACACAAAGAATCACCCGTCCGTTTTACGCCCTTGTCTGTAGCCATCGACTCTTCGTGGTCGGCGGTTGTCTTCTTACTGATCGCGCAAGCCCCGTTTGGGCTTGCTTCTCCAATGACCGGGATCTCGGGCTGACACGCCTGAAACCGCTGGTCCCAACGTTCCGGTTCTGCGATCAGTATCTCGGCCTCGTCCTTGGCCGTTCTATCTCCGCAAGTCGAGAGGGTGGCTCGTCCCGCCCCCTCTCCCGTGGTACCGATGTACCATTCTCTTCCGGCCTCCTCCCGCTGTGATGGCACACCGTCACGTACCTTCCTCTTAGCCTTCTCGGCTCGCTCTTTGTCTATCCGCTGGCACACCCTTCCGACCTCCGACCAGTCCTTCGTAAGCCCATTCGCCCCATCATCGTCTTCGAGCTCAATCCCGATGGCTTCCCGTTCCTTTCGATCGATCGACCTGACGAACAAAAGGACTTTGTCCGCCCCCACCAAACCTTGTTCCTACTATGGGAGCCGAGCAAGTCGTCGCTCGAACTCCCGGAACGCCTTTGTCGCACCTCGATGGGTCTTTGCCGATGCTACCCACTGGTCGAAGTGGTGCCGTTCCCGGCTCTTCCGCCGTCCTCCGTATGCTTTCAGGAGCGCCTCTTCGAAGGCCTCCCACGAACTATGAGCCTCACGGAGCTCCTTTATTTCTGCGTGCATCCGGACAGCCACGACCCGACAAAAGAACTCCAGCCTCAACGCCTCGTCTACGCCACGCTCTTCCATTTCCGCGTTGTAGGCTTCCAAGTAAGGTGGGACTTTGTCCCCATTGAAACGGCCGACTCTTTCGACCACTCGCTCAACCGGTTGTTGCGCTGCTTCTCGCCTCATCACCACTCGTGCCGACTCCAACACCACTTCGGCCACCATCTCCGCAAGGTCGTCGTCTTCCGACTCCATCCTCCCTTGCCGCCTTTCACGTCGGGTTCACCAAAGATGTCGCGTTGTTACGCGCGTGCGTGGAGAAAGGCGGGACCACGGGGGTCTTGGACTAGAGAGCGACGGAGCGTAGGAAGTCGCACTTCACCGTTTTTGGGGCACCCCCCTGAAATGCACCGGAAGCAGCCGAGGGGAGAGAGAGAGAGAGAGAGAGCGTGCTTGACACTGACTCACGCGCGCACACACACACACACACGCACACACACACACACACACGCACACACGCCCTCATGTATAGGAAACGCAGGGAAGGAGGGGAGCACCCGACACCAACAAGATGCCAATATACACAGACAGACGCAAACGTATATGTATATATATATAAGAAGAATACACTCCCGGCTTCGAGCCGGACTGAGGTAGGTTATAGTAGTCGTCTGCTGCCAAGCCGCCGTCGGGGAGCTCACGGGCTCGTCGCGCCGAGCGGGGTCTTGCGCAGGAGATGAGCTGAAGCAAACCCTAAACGAACACGAAGGGGAGGAAGAAGAAGCAGAAGAAACCTAACCCTAAACCTACCGGTATACCCTCTAATGCAAAATGGGCAACCCTTTTACAAAGGGCGTTCCCTCCCTTTTATAGAACAAGGAGAGGGATGCGTTACAATGTGGGACAAATCACGACTTTCATGGGATCGTCTGTCCTGACTTGACTACTCTTCGGCGCCATAAAGGCGCCCTCGATATTCACACTAAATGTACATGGGTGCGTACATACGCTACACCCCGCCGATGTATCCAATGTTTCCCGGTTTTCGCCTATGGCCGAAATTCTTCACGATAGCGTATCTTCCACCCATGTTTGGTATTGATCAGCCAATTCCCCTTTTTGTAGAAGTCCATGGACATCAGGTTAATTTCTGATCTGTGGTCGATTAACGCCACCATTGGTTCCTTGACACTCCCGATACGAACCGGGGTTTCTGTAGTAGCTCTTGCCCAGTGCGGTTTGGCGTAGTGGCTCTCCACGAGCTCGTCTTCCGCGGCTATCTCATCGAGGAGTGCCGACCTTACCTCCACTGGCTTCTCGGGCTCTGGTTCTGTTGTGAGACGCTTCCTCTTCACGAGGTCCACGATATTGTCGTGGAACTCCCTTCTTGCTATGCCGAGCACTTTCCTAAGCGTGAGTTCTATGTGACTGTCAAGAACTCGCTCCTCTAGAACCTTTTGTAGGTTCGTTGTTTTCTCTATCTCTGAGCTTAAGCAGATGCTCGAAATCCTGCCCTTCTCCTTCTCCTAGGATCCGGTCGGAGCGCCATCGTGCTTTTTGGTTGCGCTTTGTGTGTCCTGCCTCCTTGATGGGCCCACTCCCCCGGTTTTTCCCGCTCGCCTTTCGTCGATCAGGGCTTCGTAGTTTCTGCACGCGGCCTCCACAAAGCCGGTACTTTCTTCAACAGGGTCGCTCCACTCGGTAACTTCGCGAACACATTCTTCTGCGTGCTCCGCTTCCTCCTTCTACAGCCTTCCTCCGGACAAGGTGTCGAGAACGACCGGCTAGAACCCAGATTTGGAATTGGGTTTGGTCGTCTTCTCCCCTACGCGTATGCCAGCCGAAGCTGAATAGTGGATGGCTTCGACGTGCCGAGCCGCGGCTTCTTCCATTAGCCTCTTCAGGCCACCTCGTCCGAAATTCGTGTCGAGCAATCTTCGCGTGTCGCTCGCATGTACCTTGCCGTTCGAAAGGTAGACTACATTACTCCTGAGCGCTTCTCCGAAGTCAGCGAATTCTTTCTGGGCATGTCCGGTGGCGTCGCACCATACGCACCTCTGATTGGCCGGTGGTCGCCGGTTGCATGGCTGACCTTCGTCACTTCGTTGGGCCTGGGCGATCTAGAGGTTGCACACCATCCTTGTCAGTTCTTCTAGTCCGGTGCCACCTATAGGTCCTGCGACTATGTTCGTAGGGGGTGGGCCTAGCTCGAACCACCTCCTCGTTTCTTCGATTCGGGTCCACGTTGGTTCGGCCTTGATTTCGACAGTCGGTCCAACCGACGAGGATCCCTTTTCTTTCCAGCCCCAACGTTTGTCAATCCTGCTGCATACTTCCTTGATGGTCACCCAGTCAGTTGTGAGGCCTCAGTTGGTTTCCAGAAGAAGACTCACGCTTTCCCGGACGTGTGAGTCGAACGAAGTGACAAAAAATAGAACCTTGCTCGTCTCGGTCCAACCTTGCACGGTTCGGTCCAACCTGGAGAGTCGTGTGAACCGTGACTCGAACTCCCGAAGGAGCGCATAAGCGTTCTGACCCTTGTCGGGGCTGTTGACCCAGTCCATAAAATCCTTTCTCGATAGCCGGAGCGAATCATCATAGCTGTACCTCTCGAGAACTTCCTTTGCGAACTCCGCCCAAACGTGACAACCCGCTTGTATCTCGACCATCTCTGTATGGATGTGTGGTGTTACGACCCGAGGAAACCCCGCTAGCCGTCTATCTTCGGGTATGTCCCTCATCTGCATTTCAAATTTGTAGGCCTCTAAGTAACTCGTGGCGTCCTTTCCGCCAAACCGGCCTATCTTGCCGACTGTTGCCTCTATAGCCTGGTTGAGGGCACTCGCGCCCTCGCGAGCACTAAGTAGGCGGTCTACCGCCACCGCCATCGCTTCTGCAAGTTTGCTTCCTCTCATCCCCAGATTCCTTTGCCGTCCTTTTTCATGTCGGGTTCACCAAAGATGTCGAGGATATCCTCGTGGATGCGTAGAAGTCGGGCAGGACCACGGGGGTCCCGAACCAAAGAATCGGGAAAACGAGGAGGGAGGAGTTTGGGGCCGTGTAGGTCTTGAGACCATAGGAGAGCGGGTAAGTCTAGTTAATGAGCGAGAGCAAGAAAGTCATGCGTAGACACAAACACAGACAAAGACATTGAGAATGAAGTATGTTAGGTAGAATGAGTTCTATTCCAAAACATGGGTTCACGGTGCTGTGAGTGGTTACAGCTGGATCAGAGCCGGTGATGGAGCGCGGAGCTTGGCCAATAGCCAGGTACCAAGAGACGTCGGTGCGCAGAAGGTCGATCCCCAAGTCGGGAGCACTCGGGCGTCTGACACGAGCAAGGGGAAGCCTCTTCTCCCGCGGTCCGTCCTCGGTCTTTCTCTGTGTATTCTTTCTCCAGATGGCCCCCCCAAGACAGTCAAAGGTTGCCCCTTTTATAGCACAAGGAGCGATCGTTACAAGCATTCATGACCCGTCACCTTTGTCCTAGATTCTCTCCCTTGATTTACTCTCCTGGTAACTCTCCCTACTTATGCGATGTCTATGCTCTAACTACCTAGTACCCCTCCTTATACTCATGCCTAGTACTTGCCCCATTTAATTCCCTCGAGGCGTGCACTTGCGTAAACCGGTGTTCCTGCGCGTTTCACCTTGTTTCTACCTATGGCCCGGAATCTTCATGACAACGTTTCTGTGCCGGTTGCCTCTACTGCGTGTATGCCCGTGTTCTTCCAGCAGAGGCTCCTCCGTGAGTTCTCTGTGTTGTCCGTGTGTGTGTGCGTGGGACCTCCGTTTTGGGTCTGTTGCCGGTTTGCCGGTTGTAATCGTTGTTGACATTTTAATTGAATCCTCTGTTCCCTTCTCTTTCTGTGTTTCTGTGAATCGCTCTCCCTCTTCTTTCTCGCGCTCCTTGGTTCAGGGCCCCCGCGGTCCCGCCTCATTTCACACATGAGAGTGTAACAATACGACACCGTCTCCAGGGAGCTCGGTATTTGATGAAACTTGATCTCCATACTAGCTACCATCAAATTCGTATAACTGAGGATGTTCCTAAAATGGCATTTCGTACATGCTATGGCCATTATGAGTTTTTGGTTATGCCTTTTGGTTTGACCAATGCTCCAGTTACATTTCAACAAGAAATGAATGACATTTTCCTAGAACATCTTGGAAATTTTTTCATTATTTTCTTGGATGATATTTTAGTTTATAGTCGTACATTACAAGAACATGATAAACATGTTTGCTTTGTTTTACAAACATTGCGTGACAAACAGTTTTATGCGAAGATCTCAAAATGTGAGCTCTTCAAGAAATCAATTACTTATCTTGGACACTCATAACCGAATGAGGAGTTGAAATTGATCCTTCTCCTATCGAGAAAATCAAGCTTTGGCCCACTCTTCGGAATATTCGAGAAGTTCGATCATTCCTTGGTTTTGTCAGGTTTTTGCGAAAATCCCTTCGTAATTACTCCCAATTGACGTGCCTTTCGGCTCCGGATCGTTGAATGAATCGGGTGGGAATCACTGAGGTCTTGGACTAGGAGAAAGAAGAATATCAGATAAGGTTAGTAATGAATAGGTAGAAAGAGAGGTAAGTTATGAATCTCGTGAATCCCACGAGTTTAGTGTATTTAATCAATATTTAGATAGTAAGAGACAATTTAGATGACAAATTCGTGAATCCCACGAATATTTTTATTATTAATCAATCCTTGTAAAATAATCAACAACCCCCATACATCTTTCTCTCCTCCTTATATAAGGATGGAAGAGGCTGAGCATAACTTCATGCTTTTTCTAAAGTGTTCATGCACACTAAATGTGCATGAGTTGCTTTTTCCACTATGCTTTTATTTCCTAAATATAGTGCTCATGCAGGCTAGATGTGCACAAGTATTTTTTTTATTGGTTTTTATTTTTCTTGTAAATAAAGTATTCCCCAAGTCTAAAAATGCATGATTTACCTTTTAATAAAGGTAGGCATAAATAAAAGTCTTATACCTATTAAATCTATATTTATAACACTTATGATAAGTTAATACAATGGTAAAGTTCTAGTTTATTTACATGGAGGTATAGGGTTTGAATCTTGCCCTATGCATGTAATAAATGTTTTAATATTTTCTTTTATTTATATATATGTACTTAAATCGGATATATTATTTTTACATTTTTCACGTAGTGTGCGGACTACACTACGATACTCGCCGCCTCCGAACCCGCACATCCTCCGGTATGTGCCGAAGTTCCCGATGCATGTTATTCGTCTTCATCCGTAGCACTCTCTGATTCTCCCCTTATGTCGACTATGAGTTGTAGTCCACTTTCTTCGCTTTCCGTATCACCTCGATCTTTGTTTGGTTGCTCCTCGATGTCGGTCTTGTCTAGGGATACATAGGTTTCTTCGTCAGTCCATTTCTTGAAAATCTTCACCCGTTTCCACGCTATAGGCACCCGTAGTACTATTCCATCCAACTCGCATAGTCAGTAAGTTCCGTTGTCGAAAACTTTCCGAACCTCATATGGCCCAAACCACCTTTTTGCGAACTTTCATATCATTATATGTTGATGATCTAGACTACTGTCATAGACAATCACCCAATCTCTTTCTTCAATCTTCCGCGGTCGTAGTCGATGCTTTGTGTTGAATCGGCTTTTGTTCCGGAATCGCGCTTCTTGTTGTCGGCGTGTTGCTTCCGCTATGTCTTCCGGTCTTCCCTCCAGTTGTCATATCCGGACCGCTAGTAGTTTTTCTCGGCTCATCTCTTCCTTCCACAACATCACTATCCATGTCGCAATTGCGGTTTCCGTTGGCATTACCAGTGCTTGTCCGGTCATGAGTTCAGCCAGCATAAACCCGGTCATGGAACTATGCGTCATATGATCCGCCCATAGTGCATACGGGAGCATCTGGGGCCAATCCTTCACCCTTCCGTCACATGCTTTTGCAAGTGCTTTGACGATTGGACTATGTCCTCGTTCGATCTTCCCGTTGGCTTTCGGATTGTATGCCATTGTTAGTGTTAACCGAACTCCATGTTTGGTGAAGAATTCCCTAGCTTTATCAGAGTCGAGTTCTCCCCGATCCGCAATCACTTGTCCTACGCACCCGTACCTACAAAACACTTCTTCCAAAAGAAATTGGCATACCGTAGAACACGTTTTCCTCTGTAGCGCTTGACCTTCTACTTGGTTTGTGAGATCTTCTCGAGCTAACACCAAGTACTTCTTTTGTCCGATCCCGGTTGGCATGGCTACAATGTCAACCATCCATTTGAAGTTGATTGTCAGTGAGAATGTTGGATGTAACTCATCTCGGTGTCGAATCCCGGAGTAGACTTGGCATTTCTCACAGCTTTCCGTGAACTCTGCGACATCTTTGTACATATTCTTCCACCAATATCTTTACTTGATCTTCACAAATGTTGCCCATATTCCCCGATGTCCAGCCTAATTGGATTCGTGAAATTCGGACATTATCTGGTTTCGTTGCTCTTTTGTCCCGACTACTCGAAGTGGTATGCCCTCCGGTCTTTTTGGCTCCCTCCATATTAATCCATTTTTCAAGAAGAACTTTCGGAATTGCCGCTTCTTACTTCAGATCTTGGCTCTCTTCTCTTTATTGTCCGATGATTCCTCGATTTCTTGTAGCAATTTCCCGATCAACAAGCTTTCTCCCTCGTATTCTTCTTCCCGGAATTCTCGGATTACATTCACCCGGCATATGTGCTCCGAAGCAAAGTAGTCTTCGGAAACTTCTTCATTATCGGATTCGGTTATGTCGTCTCCAAACCGTGCCCTTGATAGCATATCTGCTATCGCGTTGTCTTTTCCGGAGATGTGTTATACCTCCAGATTAAGTGACTTAACATATGCAATCCACCTTAACATAGCCACATCTGGTATAGTACAACACCGCATCATCCCGAGTAACGGAAGACAATCCGTTTCGATCACTACTTCAACTCCGATCAAATAATCTTGATCCGATTTGATTGTTAACACAACTCCCCATAATTCTCTTTTGACTTGTGCATACCTGCGTTGCCTTTCATTGAGAACCTTTGCTCCGAATCGGATCGGATATCGCTGTCGTGAAGAATTTCGGCCAGAGGCGGAAACCGGGAAATATTGGCTACATCGGCAGGGTGCACCATGTGCACTCACCCTTGTATAATTGTGTGAATGATAGGAGTTAAGTCGGGAGGAAGAATCCCATGTAAATCGGGATTTATCCCACATTGTAACGCATCCCTGTCCTTGTTCTATAAAAGGAAGGGATGGTCCCTTGTAGAAGGGTTGCCCATTTTGTATTAGTAGGGTATACCGTTAGATAAAGAGACGTTCTCTATTCCTCTTTCTCTCTTGTTTTAGGGTTTTTCTTCTTCTTCTTCTTCTCCTCCTCTACTTCTTCTTCGCCACTCTATGAGTCTAGCTTGATACCTGCAGGCTTTGGATTTGCCTTGTTTGCTGTGCAAGACCCCGCTCGGCGCGACGAGCCCGTGAGCTCCTCGATCGGCGGCTTGGCAGTAGACGACTGTTGTATCTTGCTTCTTGTAAATATACTTATGGAAGATTTTGCGTTTTTGGTGTCTGCGTGGGTGTTTTAGTGTTTCCTTACTTCTGTTTCTGTAAATAAGCGTGTGTGGGGTCGGCACTGTGTGTGCGTGTGTCGGCCAAGGGTGCGCTCGTGTTCTTCTCTCCCTCCTTTCGGTTGTTTCTGGCGTCCCGGAAATGGTGAATCACGACTTCCTACGCTCCGTCACTCCCTAGTCCAAGACCCTCGTGGTCCCGCCCTTCTACACGCACGCGCGTAACAACGCGACATATGAACCATCCGAGTCGGCTTGATTGATGACCCATCCGATTCCGGTTGGACTTGTGTCAACCGTTACTATGATTGGTTGGTCATAGCTCGGTTTCTTAAGTGATTCCGACCTCCGTAGTGTTTTCTTAAGTGTCTTCATGGCTTTGGTATGTTCTGGTCTCCATTCGAACTTCTTACCCTTTTGCAACAAGTGATAGAGTGGGTCCGCAATATTTGCATAGTGCGGGATCCATATGTGATAGAATGCACATGCTCCAAGAAACCTTCGGACTTTGGATTGTGACTCGCATACTTCTTTCATAGCTTGAATCGCATCAATCTTGGTTGGTGACGGTCTTCGGCCGTAGGGCCCACATAGATGTCCGACTACCAATATATCTTCTTGTCTGAATGCCGATTTCTCTTTGGAAAGTGTTAGCTGCACATCTTCTAACTTTCGTAGCACTTTCTCGCAATCGTGAATATGGTCGACTACTAACTATCGGCAACCTCGATCATCCATAGTCTCATATTTTTCTTCCACCGTGCATCCTTTCATCAGAATGTCATCTAGGAACGACATCATTATCTCCGGAATGCAGTCTCGGAGCACCTTGTTCATTGCATTCATCATATGTGAGACCGAGTTCGTTGCGCCTTGTGGTAGTGTGCTCATACGGACTAATCCTATCGGCGTTCGCATGGAAGTGATGTCTCGGCTCTCCACGGCTAGTTGGAATTGGTCATACCTTGAGTATAGGTCTCCAATGGAGTATATCGCGCGTCTGGCAAATGTTTCCGCAAATTTGTCCACTATCGGACTGACTCCGGAGTTCCGGATCATGACCTTGTTCACCGGTTGCAAGTCTTGAATAAACCGGAGTGACCCATTCTTCTTCGAAACTGTAAACCATCAATTTGAGTACGGAGCGTTTGATGGCTCTAGAATCCCCATCGCTACCTTCTCCTTGAGCAAGTCGATGACTTTCAAAATATGCGCCATGATTAGTATTAATAGGCCACTTCCCCTTTTGGTAGAACTCCTTGGACATCAAGTGCACGGGCTCTTTGATGTTGCCGATTCGGGCCAGAGTCTCCGTAGTTGCACGTTGTTGTAGTGTGAATCACACACTACGTGAAATATGTAAAAATACTATATCCGATTTAAAGTACGTATAATAAATAAAATAAAATATTAAAATTATTTATTACGTGTATAGGGCAAGATTCAAACCTTGTACCTCCACGTAGACAAACCCCAACCTTACCATTGTACCAACTTATCCTAAGTGTTCTAAATATAGATTTAATACGTATAAGACTTTTATTTACGCCTACCTTTATTAAAAGGAAAGTCATGCATTTTTTAGAATGCGTGAATACTTTATTTATAAGAAAAATGTACACCAATATAAAAATGACTCGTGCACATCTAGCGAGCATGAGCACTATATTTAGGAAATAAAAGCATAGTGTAAAAAGGCAACTCATGCACATTTAGTGTGCATGAACACTTTAGAAAAAAAAAGCATGAAGCTATGCTTAGCCTCTTCCATCCATGCCTTGATTAATAATAAAAAAATTCGTGGATTCACGATTTTGCCATCTATTTCTCTCTTACATTCTAAGTATCAATTAATACACTATACTCGTGGGATTCACGAGTTTTTCATATCTTTCTTTCTTACCACATATATTTCATATTCTTAATTATCTTAGAATTTTCTTTTCTCCTAGTCCAAAACCTCGGTGGTCCCCACCCGATTCACGCAACGATCCGGAGCCGAAAGGCACGAAACAAGTGGTGAACCCGACGTGAACAAGGGTGGCAAGGAGATGGAAAATCAACCGGAGGCTAACAACATGATGATGATGTTCGAGCGAATGCTTCAGGAACAACGTGCGATGTTGGAGATAGCGGCGGCAGTAGAGTGGCTCGTGCAACGGATCAGGCAATTCAACGGAAAGGACGTATCACGCTATCTTCGAGACTACAAGGCGGAAATTCTACGGTGTGGGATTTCAGAAGGACTGCAAGTGGCGTGGGAAGCGTTTGAAGAGGCGCTAAAGACCATGTTCGCTATCGAGGACTCCTCCAAGGCAACGCGGAGAGGATTCGAGGATTGGGTGGAAACATCGGACAAGGGTATGAAGGTCCTCGATGTGTTTTCGGCATTCGAAAGTCGGTTCGGGAGGTTGTCTGCGAGAGATCAAGTTATCCTCGCACCGGACAAAGTTATCATGTTCTTACGAGTTGTAGATGTCCAAGACTGGAAGGATCTTGGAGTGCTTCTAGAGGACACGAATACCGAGAGTGGAGGCTGCCAACAAGAGACAGAACGAAGGCACAGAGAACATGCTGACATCAGTTCCGAGACTTCTACAGGCAGGGGGAGTCATGGCAACACCGGAAGACGACAAGAGAGGTCAGCAACGGAATGATGGTATTGTAGCAAAAAGGGCCACAGAGAAAGCGAGTGCTGGAGAAAACGAGCCGAATCGGACAAATCCGGATCCGGCAAGGCCGACAAGGATGGCCGGCAAAGCTAACACTATGCGAAGGGATCGGGAGGATCCAAGAACGGTAACGGGCCAGCCTTGGTGATGAAGCACGAGGCGAACTCGATGAAGAAGACCACTTCCAAATCGGAGGAAGTCTGGTATGTTGACTCCAGTGCGTCAAACCACATGACGAGCCACAAAGAGTGGTTCTCCTTTTTGGAAAAACATGATCAACCAGGAGTAGTCAAAACCGGAGACGACACTCCTCACCCAATCGTGCACGTCAGAGAAGTCCCTTTCAGCCATGTCGGACAGAAGGGGAAGCTGATGAACATATTACACGTTCCAACAATCACGAAGAACCTGGTGTCAGTCGGACAGATAGTCGACCAGGGGATGCAGGTGTGGTTTACGCACCTCGGGTGCTTCATCGAGAAAGAGGGCCAAATTATTGCGCAAGGGTGCAGAGACGGGAGGATGTTTATCCTTGACACCAATGACGTCGGCACCGCTCTGTTTGCAAAAGGACAGAAGGTCAAATCGGACATCGACCTATGGCACAAGCGGATAGGCCACGTCAATTACCGGAGGCTTCAAGACCTGCAAACAAAACAAGTTGTTTTCGGTTTGCCGAAATTCAGCGGCGGGAAGACCCAAGTATGTGAAGCCTGCCAACTCGGGAAGCAACATCGGCTTCCATTCCCTACCGAACGTAACCGGAGCCGTAACAAGCTCGACCTAATCCATTCAGATGTGTGGGGACCGGCATAGAGTGTTAGTCTTGGTAGGAGTTGATACTTCGTCTCCTTCATCGACGACTATACACGGCACACATGGATCTACCTCATTGAGCGTAAGAGTGAAGTCTTCGAGTGCTTCTGGAGTCTCCAAAGCATGGTGGAATGGGAATCGGAGAGGAAGATCAAATGCCTGCGGTCGGATGGCGGGAAAGAATACTTTTCCGGCCAATTCAATAGTTATCTGCAGCAAATGAGAATTTGGCGAGAGTTCAGCTGCAGATACACACCGCAATAGAGCGGTGTTGCCGAGAGGAAGAACCGGTCGCTTATCGATGCGGCAAGGTCAATGCTGGAGGAGAAGTGCATGCCCAATTCTACTGGGCGGAGGCAGTCCAAACGGCTGTCTACATCCAGAACCGGATCGGTGACAAGGTGTCAGCTCACGAGCTGTATTTCGGGCGGAAGCCGAATTTGAGACACCTTAAGATCTTCGGTAGCATTGCATTTGTGCATGTACTGGATGAGAAGCGGAGGAAGTTGGATGCAAAATCGGAAAAATGTATCCTAGTCGGCTATGCTCAAGAGCAAAAGGGTTATAAGTGTTATAACCCCCGGACAAAGCAGGTCTGAATTAGTCGAGATGTTGAGTTTGATGAATCAGCATCGTGGTACTCCTTACTGACTCCGACTTCTGAATCTGACCCGATGCCAATGGATGAGGCTAGTGATCCTGAACCGGCCCAGGTAGAGGATGATGAAGCGTGGACTCAGGATGAGAGTCTGGAATCGTTCCGGTTGAGTGGGCCGAACGAGAGACTGAGTCAATCTGACTAGTTCGATGAGGAACCGGCGAGTAGTGGAGACTCTCCCGTGCACTTCCTGCGCAAGGAACTAAGGAGACGGTTCAGGCGCAAAGAGAAGGGGAAGAAGAAGATGCAGGAATTCGAATCCGGCAACGATGAGTCGGATCGGTGTACGTCCGACTCCGGAAGGAAAAAGGCGGATCTTCGGCAATGAAGGCCGAACTGGCTAAGAAGGGCCTCGAACTGGGTAACGGTGAGTTACGCCGGTCCACCTGCCATAAGGATCCCGTCAAACGGTACGGGTACAATGAGTACATGGCGCATCACTATGCGTACATGACTAAGGTGGCGGAAATGCGTGAGCCGGAGAGCTACGCAGAAGCGGCCAAGGACGCAAATTGGCGTGCTGCTATGGAGGAAGAAATGAGGGCACTTGATGTCAACAAGACATGGGACCTGGTTGACCCTCCTCGTCACTATAAACGGATCAGATGCAAGTGGATATACAAAGTAAAGTACAACGCCGACGGTACAAGGCCCGGTTAGTGGCAAAGGGATATGTGAAGACCCACGGAATCGACTACGACGAGACCTTGGCTCTTGTAGCGAAGATGATGATGGTTCGAGTGGTGCTGGCGGTTGTTGCGGCAAGGGGGTGACATCTTCATCAGATCGATGTGAAGAATGCATTTCTTCAAGGTGATCTTGAAGAAGAAGTCTTCATGACTCAGCCTCCCGATTTTCAATCGGAGATGAACAAATCGGCGGTATGCCGGCTGAAGAAGTCGTTGTATGGCCTGAAGCAAGCCCCTCGAACTTGGAATGCGAAGATCACGCACCGGTTGCGTAAGATGAGGTTTGTGGCCTCCAAATCTGACTCTTCATTGTTCATCCGGCAAGGCCTAACCGGTCCGGTATGTATACTGTTGCATGTTGATGATCTAGTCATCATCGGACCAGGTGTTCCAGAAATCAACCGCGTCAAGTCCCAGTTATCGGACGCATTTGAGATGAAGGATCTAGGGGACCTTCATTATTTTCTAGGGATCGAGGTGATCCGAACCCCAGACGGCATATTGCTCTTACAACGACATTACGTCTTGAATATACTGTACAAGTTCGGCATGACAGAATGCCGACCTGTATCCACACCCTTGGACTGGAACCAGAAGCTTCGTCCCAACTCCGGACCGGCCTACAACGAGCAACGGTTCCGACAAATTGTCGGAAGCCTTATTTACTTGACTATCACGTGACCCGACATCAGCTATCCGGTCGATATGATAAGTCAGTTCATGCAGAAGCCGACTGTGGAGCACCTTCAGTGCGCGCAACGGATATTGCGGTATGTCAACGACACCAAGGACCGGGGACTATTTTACCGGCGAGGTATAACCGAAGAGCTCGTCGATTACACGGATGCCGAATGGGCCGAGGATGCATCAGATTGTTGATCAACCTCTGGTTACATGTTTTCTCTAGGTAGCGCAGCTGTTGCATGGAGCAACAAAAAGCAGCCAACAGTTGCTCTGTTGAGCACTAAGGCTGAGTATCGGGGCGCTACCATTGCCACTTGTGATGCCATTTGGCTTCGGCGACGGATGCAAGACTTACGGATCGAGGTACCAACCCCGATTCTAGTCTACTGCGACAACATAAGCAACATGCAACTCACCAAGAACCCCGTATTGCATGCTCGCACAAAACACATAGAAGTGCACTATCACTTCGTGTGTGAGCGTGTCCTGAGCGGTGAGGTTGACCTTCGGTATGTTCACACGGATCGGCAAGTTGTTGACATCTTCACCAAACCACTTGGCTCGGACAAGTTGCAACACTTCACCGAAATGCTTGGTGTTCAACATCTCGACGTGCCACACTTGAGGGGGAGAACGAGCAAAGACACCGGAACGGGCAAAGGCAAAGAGACTGCCGATTGCGCCGGTGAGGGAAGAACAGAAGGCGGCAGAGTCAAGAAGGACAAAGCCGACCGCAGGAAGAAGGCCAAGACCCGGACATGGTCCGATGTGGTGAAGGGCTTGGAACCAAAAGACGAATCGGGAGCAACCGATTCAGACAAGAGCTGGAACGAATCGGAGACAGTCGATTCGGTTCAACAGACAGATTCGGAAGAACCGGATCAATTCAAGGCCAAGGAGACACGGATGCAGCGGAAGTCGATGCCATCACGGAGGAACCGACAGATCGGCAGGCACCGGAGTCATAGCAACGAAGGAGCTGAGAGGGGCCTATTGAGCAGACATACAGACCAAGAAGATCGAGGCGCGCAGAACAAGAGGGGTCGCGGCAAACAGAACTGGACCAGACGAGGAGCGCGAGTAAGGCGGAGCGACGCCAGGAGAAGTTGGTTGGAAGAACCGACTGCCACAGAGACTGACACTAGGATCCAAGCTCAAGTTGAGCTTGAGGGGGAGTGTTGAGCGGCAAGCTCAATTAGAGCCGGATCAGCTGAATAAGCCTAAGCCGGCAAGCGAGATGGATCGGTAAGCTGTGAGCAACCGAGCCGGCAAGCAACAGAGCCTGTGAGCTAGGGAGCCGGTTAGCCGGATCCAATCAGTAACCGGAAGCCTAGTACCAGTGTAGACTACTAGGCAGTTATAGTCTTGTAGTAAGTGTCAGATGCTCGTGTGAGTATTGAAGTACGTGGTACTTCTGTCAGTCCCACGAGGACTTGTATAAATAATGCTACTGAGCATAGTTGTATGTATAGAGTAATAATATCGTTTTTGAATATAGCTTTTACGTTCTGCTCTCTTTGTCTCTCCCGCGTACTCTGTGTATTCACTACTTTCTCTGTTTTCTAACGCTTCCGCAGGTAATCGTTTACACTCCGTGTGGATCTTCGTTAGCATGAACTCTCGATCTTCCACTCGCTCCCGGATCTAGTGGTACCTCCGTTGGATGTGCTTCGTCGTGGAATGATATGCCGCGTTCTTCGCAAGGTGGATGACACTTTGACTATTGCAATAGAGCCGATATTCCTCTTGTCGGATCCCTAGCTCTCCGATGAAGTCCTTCATCCATAATATTTCCTTGCCGACTTCCACGGCTGCCATGTACTCCGCCTCCGTGGTTGACAACACAACCGTCTTCTGCAACCTTGACTGCCACGAAACAGGTTCCCTTGCATATTTCATAACTAACATATCCTGATGTTGACCGGCTTGTATCCGCATCAGCCGACATATCAGAATCGGTGCAACTGTCAAGTTGGGGTTTACCGGAGACGAATCGGAGGCACATACTTGAGGTGCCTTTCAAGTATCGGAGTATCCATCTTACCGCATTCCAATGCTCCTTGTCGGGATTGCTCATAAACCGGCTCACCACTCCGACTGCATATCCGATATCCGGTCGGGTACGCACCATTGCGTACATTAAGCTCCCGATGGCAGAGGCATATGGTATCTTCATCATATCCGCCTTCTCTGCCTTCGTCGTCGGGCTTTGCTTATCGGATAACCTGTAGTTTGCCAGGAGTGTTAATCCGACCAGTTTCGCATCTGACATGTTGAACTGTTGAAGCCCCTTTGTCACGTACTTCTCCTATGACAGCCACAATTGCTTCTTTGACCGGTCCCGGATGATATGCATCCCCAGTATCTGTCTTGCCGGACCCAAGTCTTTCATTGAGAAGGTCCGGTTCAGAGCCTTCTTCAGCATCTGTATCTTGACTTGGTCTCATCCGACGATCAACATGTCGTCCACGTACATGAGGAGTATCAGGAAGTCTCCACCTTCAAACTTCTTCACAAACACGCAGTGATCGGCCTGCGTCTTGTGGTATCCTTGATCCGTCATGAAAGAGTCGAACTTCTGGTACCATTGCCGGGGAGCCTGCTTCAAACCGTAGAGGCTCTTCTTGAACCAGCACACCAGGTGCTCCTTCCCTTTCTTCACAAATCCCTCTGGTTGTTGCATGTAGATCTCCTCTTTGAGGTCACCGTGGAGGAACGTCGTCTTCACGTCTAACTGCCCTACCTCGAGGACCATGCTTGCCACTATGCTCAGCACCGTCCAGATGGAAGTCATCTTTACTACTGAGGCAAATATCTCGTCGAAGTCCACGCCCTTCTTCTACTAGAACCCCTTCACCATGATCCTGGCTTTGTACCTTGGGGGATTGCCGGCATCTCCCAGTTTCAACTTGTACACCCATTTATTCCGGAGTGCCCGCTTTCCTTTCAGCAACTCCACCAGTTCATAAGTGTGGTTCTCATGCAGGGAATCCATCTCGTCCTGCATTGCACTCAACCACTTGTGGCTGTGGGTGTCCTCCTTTGCTTCTTTGAAGCTTTCTGGCTCCCCCTCATCAGTTAGCAACATGCGCTCTACATCCGGAAATCTCCGGGGGGACCTTCTCTCTCTAAGAGAATATCTTCGACTTCGGTTTTCGGTAACCGGCTCTTGCGTCTGTTCTTCATCCGAATTCAATTCGGGATCTTGGCCAGTTCCGGTTCCAGCTTCCTCTTCTTCTTTTGCCGGTTCGGTATCCTCACCGTAGTCGGCCGGTTCCTCGAGTGTCAACCGGCTCTTAGCCGGGTAGGTCCGAATCTCATCGAATCGATCCTTACTGGTCGATTCGGAGTTCATTATCTTCTTCTCCGACTCCGAGTCGGCAAGGGTCTTGTCCTCCATGAAGATAATATCTCGACTCCGGAAAACCTTCTTGTCAACCGGATCCCACACTCGGTAGCTGAACTCAGCATCACCGTATCCGAGGAATATGCAAGGCCGGGACTTTGGATCGAACTTAGCTCTCCTGTCCTTTGCAACATGCACGTAAGCGAGACACCTGAACACCTTCAGATGTCAGTAAGACACTTCCTTACCGGTCCACACTCTTTGCGGTGTGTCTCCGTCCAAGGGCACTGAGGGTGATCTGTTTATCACGTACGTCGTTGTTGCCAGTGCCTCAGCCCAAAACCTCTTGGGTAACCTTGCATGTGCCAGCATACTCCGAACCCTCTCCATTATGGTCTGGTTCATCCTCTCGGCCAGCTCGTTTAGTTTCGGCATCTTCGGCATAGTAAATTCAAGTCGGATTCCCTTCGAGCAGCAATACTCCTCAAACTGCACCTGGTATTCTCCTTTATTATCTGCTCGAACCGCCTTCCGCTTCCGACCGGTTTCTCTTTCCACTCTTGCATGGAGCTCCTTGAAGACGGATAATACCTGATTCTTCGTCTTCAACGGTGTGGCCCACAGCTTCCGGCTATGGTCATCTATGAACGTCACGAAGTATTGCACTCCGGCATGTGACTTCGTGTCCACTTGACACACATCGGTATGCACCAACTCAAGTGGTGCATTACGTCTCATCGAAGTCCTTGAGCAAAAGGAGGTCTGGTTTTGCTTATTGGCCAGGCAGTCGGTGCACGTCTTTCACCGGAATGAGGTTGTCATCAACAAGCCTCTTCATCCCCTTCTCACTCATGTGACACAGTCTCTTGTGCCACAGCTCACCGGCAGTGTCGGATGCAACGTTCACTTCTTCCCGGCATAACCGGGCATTCATTAGGTATAGAGTGTTGACTTTCCGGGCCCAAGCCACTATTAGGCTCCCTTTGCTGAACTTCATGACTTCGTTCCGGATGCTACCCATGTAGCCTTCATCGTCTAGCTGACCGGCTAATATTAGGTTCAGTCGAACCTCCGGAACGTGTCGAACATCCTTCAACAACACCTTGCATCCGGTTGGTATTGATAGCCACACGTCTCCTATGCCGACAATTTGGCATGTACCTTCATTTCCCATCCGGACATAGTCGTGCACACCGATTGTGTAGGATGAGAAGCATTTCCGGTCCGGGGTTAGGTGGAACGGTGCTCCAGAATCGACAACCCACGTTGTCTCGTCGCTGGCAAGGTTCAACTCACTCTCCTCAGTGATGAGCATCAACTCTTCTTCACTTGCCGTGATTGCCGTCGTTCCCTTCCGGTCCGGTCCCCTTCGGTCTTTACCGTTCCGGTCCGGGGACTGCTTCGAATCGGTACTGTCGGTTTCCTTTTCTTTTCGAAAATGCTGACAGTTCTTTTGGAAGTGGCCCGGATTGCCGCAATAGAAGCAAGTGTGCATCCCCCTTGACTTTGACCGTGTCCCCGACTTTTCCCAGTTCTGGGAATCTGATTCCTTTGTCTTCCGCGTTCCGATTCGGTAAGGAGCGTTTTTGTTGTCTTCATGTACATCACCTCCCATATCGTGGCATCAATCTTGTCCGGTCTCTTGTCCCCGAATTGAACCGGCAACCAAAGATCTTTAACCATGAGCATGTCCCTCATCTTCGACTTCCACACTGAGTAGTTGGAGCCGATGAGCTTGAACATGCTGCCAAATGAATCTTCCATTTTCTGTGTCATTTCGCTCTAATACCAGATTGACAGGAACTATGTGGAATAATCTTCGGCCACAACCGAGACTTAGATCACTTCAATGATAATCAAACATAGAAAGATAAGAAATGGAAGTAAGTACACAGACAGAAGAGAATGCACAGGATGTTAATGTGGAAAACCCTAAACGGGAAAAACCACGGGAGTCCCCAAACTCCAACTCTCACTATGCAAGGAGAATGCAGTAGGGGAACACAGAGGCAACGACCCCGTGTCACAATCTTCGCTTGGTGGCGGTTACAACAGAGACTCGCTTTGTCTCTCTCTCTCTCTCTCTTTCTCTCTTTCCTCTGCTACACTCTGTACAACAGTTACACCAATAACTCTATACAAAATAATGACAACACACATTGTTTGCCCTAGGTCATATTTATACTAATATGACTTTCGGTCTATTTATAAATATAGCCCCAGTGGGCTCTCTGGACCATATTTACATATATGTCCCTTCATCAGGTGAGAGGTTTTCATCGGGCCTGCAACATCCGGTTCTCACCGGGCCTTCATCATCTGGTTCTCACCGGGTCTTCCTTGTCGGGTACGCATATCCCATCCGGAAGGACCGAAATCCTAACACTCAGAACTAACTTCCCTAACTTTCCATTGCAAGAGTGCAATGTTTTAAAGAGGGGGAGTATGTTACAGGCATGACCATATAATATACCGTGGTGAGAATTTACCGTAGTATTCTATACATGTGGATAAGTGTGAGGGTTAAATGAGAGTGTAAAGAAGGGGAGGATTACTTTTAATCCTCGGGATTGAGACAACCCATTAGGCCAAGTGTGAACTTGCCTGGGGGCCTGGGGGCCTGGGTATTGCTATAAATAAGAGGCCTAGCTACCCTCATTTGATCATCTTTGGACTCCATTGAGACTCTGTTCTTGTGGTGGGTCAACTCTTGTAGCGAGCACGCCAGCACCAGGTACAACTCAACGCCACAACGGTGGTATGGGACGCCGATCGAGGCTCAAGTCCATCTTGATCACTTCGCTTGGGGGTGGTCGGGTGGATCGACGCCCTTCTTTCTCTCTCTCTCCTTTCTATCTAGATCTATCATTTATCCTTATTTTATGCTTACATTAGTTCATGTCTCTAATAGCAATGATGAACGAGAAGAACTTGCCAAAATCACACCAGGCAGAAGCGGCTAACATAACTGTCTATCTCATGAACAGGTGTACAACCTCTAGGGTGCACGACATAACTCCTTACGAGAAGTTCTTCGGAAAGAAACCACATTTCCCACGTCCAGATATTCAGCTCAATCGCTTATGTACATATTCTTGATGAGAAGCGACAAAAGCTTGATCCAAAGTGGGAGAAATGTATCCTCTTAGGGTACTCACTCAAGTAGAAAGGGTACAAATGTTACAATCCATCCACCCGAAGAGTTCGGGTGAGTCGAGACGTCATTTTCGACAAGTCGGTATCCTGGCACAAACCAGAGACAACTTTGATTCTGACCCCGGTCGACCCGGATTCAGCCAACCAAATGCTAGAGAATGAAGATAAACTTAGACAGATGTTCGAAGAAAGTTCGATTATGACAAGGCTAAGTTGACCTCAAGAGCCCCCGACTAACCAAAGTAGATCTAGAACGAGTCCGAAGCTTGACAAAGGGTAGGCCAAAATGCCAGAATACGAAGATCTGATCGACAACAAGTCAACTCACTCCCTTGATAATGAGTTTGAAGGCCTTAACATCCCAATCATCCAGATGAATGGAGCAAAGAAAGCCTTAGTCTCTGCTAATGAGAAGCTTTGTCACTCCACCTGAGAGAAAAACCCGGTTAGCCGATTCGGGTACGATTAGTATATAGCATATCAATATGCCTTTATGATGAAGGTGGCGACAGTCCGAGAACTAGAAACCTTTTCCGAGGTAGCCAAGGATACACGATGGATTGAAGCTATGAACTCGTACCAGGTCCACGATGGAATCGTGGAACTCTTTCTTCGCGATCCCCAACACTTCTCTTAGAGACAACTCCACACTGTTGTCGAGGATTCGCTCTTCAAGGACCTTCCGCAAGTCCATCGCCCTTTCTATTTGCTCATCTAAGAACGTGGCTTCTCGTTTTTGCTAAGCAAAAACAGGACAGGGGATCTTATCCCCCATTCTCCACACAAGAAAGCAATTGGCTGTTGATGGGTCTTTAAGGTAAAATATAATGCCAATGGTTCAGTCAACCGCTACAAGGCACATCTCTTAGCTAAGGGATATGCTCAAACACGGATTCGACTATGAGGAGACTTTTGCCCCGGTGGCAAAGATGATGATTGTTTGGACAGTCACTACTCTCGCATCTGCAAAAGGGTAGCACCTCCACCAAATGGACATAAAGAACGCCTTCCAACAAGGTGAATTAGAAGAGGAGGTCTTCATTATTCAACCACCAGGTTTTGAATCAAGTATATACCCAACAATAGTTTGTGTTGGGAATATGTCCCTCCAGTGGGAGAGTCGACTGTTTAGACCAAGAAGTGCCGATAGCCGAAGATTGAAGAGTCGACTGCGAGAAAGTCGATTGTCAGAGTTGACAGAAAGGAGATCTAGGTCGAAGACACGCCCGACTAGTCAGGCTGACCGGATGGTTGATCACCAAGCCGACAAGTTGGACCAATTGGACAGTCGACACTAGAGTTGGCCGATGGCTACTTATTATTATTGATAATAATAGTAGTGATGTGTAGTAGGAGCTACATTTGTAAATAGCCAATACTGTGTATTAGTATATATACGCCTAGGGAAAACAATGTATTATGTAGAGGAAGAATGAAGAACAGAATAGTGGGAGCACCATAGAGCGAGACGTGAGAGGGGAGAGGAGAGCGAGCAGCGCCATAGCTGTGTTAAGTAACAGCATACGCCAAGAGCCTTGCAAGGCTGTTTACACTCTCTATAGAGAGTGCTGTACTCTGATCTCGTCATTGTATATCCTTTGTATAGTGAAGCTCCGTTCTCCGTGGTTTTCTCCTATTTTAGGGTTTCCACATTAAATCTATGAACACAATTTTCTGTATTTTAGCGTATGCCTGCTTTTTTCTCAACAAGTGGTATGAAAGCTTGAGGTGCAACATGGAAGGAGGTATGAGTAGCTTCCCAGGAATGATAGTTCTAAACTCTCAAAACTATGCAGACTAGAAGATAAAGATGGAAGACCTTCTCATAGTCAAAGACTTGTACGAGCAGATCGACAGAGCAGAAATACCCACGGGGGTATTAGAGTCAGAATGGAAACATTTTAACAGAATGGCGGTGGCCACCATCCGAAAGTGCGTCGATGTAAGTGTCCTTCAGCATGTGGCGAATGACACAAATGCCCACGAGATGTGGTAGAAGTTGTCAGGTCTATATGAGAGGAAGAACGCCCTCAACAAAACCTCACTGATGAGAAAGATCGTACGGCTGAAATACAGAGACGATGAAAGCATTGTAGAACACATCAGCACATTGATGGGGTATGTTAATCAACTTGCCGCAACCAAGTTTCCCCTTGATGATGCGATGCAGGCCATCCTACTGATGTGCTCACTGCCGGATAGTTGGGACGACCTGGTGGTTACTCTCAACACCTCTTGTCAAGAAGAGAACTTGTCTTTACAAGCTGTGAAGACAAGCAGCCTAAATGAAGAAGCGGGAAGGAAGGACAAGGGTGTCCTAGTCCTGTTGGAGTCAAATTTGACTCAACACATCGGCAGAGGAAGGAACCGGCAAAGGAGTGCACCAAGGAGAGAAAAGTCTCAAGCCAGGTCGAAGTCCAGAGGAAACCTCGTGTGCTTTTATTGTGGAAAGCCTAGACATTTCTAGAAGGACTGCCGACACCTTAAAAGGGAAAAGAGTGTTAGTAATAATGTTGAACCTAGGAAGATTCCTAAAGAAAATAACACTTCAGCCACTGCTACAAGCAATGAAGAACTTATGTTCATTTGTGAACAAACAAGTGCAAATCTTGCAAGGGAAATAGCCGACTTGCTCGACCACACTCTCGACGGCTTGTTGGGCCATATCTCGTCTTTTCCCTTCTCTTGAAAATTCCATTATCATCTTTGACATTGCCTCCATGAGATATTCCTCGTCCATCTTCATCCTCCCCTGCCGCTCTTCACGTCGGGTTCACTAAATGATGTCGTGAAGATGCTCGCGTGCGTGTGCTACTTGAGCGGGACCACTGGGGCCACGGACCAAGGAGGACGTTCATGAATTTGTTGAAAAGACAATGATGTGGATGTTATAGTTGAGGAAACCAATGTCACATTTGACAAAAACAAAGATTTTTAGACTCATGAAGAAGATAGGTTTCAAGAAGAATATTAAGAAGAAGATTCTATTGATGGTGATGATAATGATATCACATATTGAGCGTGCGTGGAGGGTCAATATGTGATATCATTATCATCACCATCAATATAATCTTCTTCTTAATATTCTTCTTGAAATCTATCTTCTTCATGAGTCTAAAAATCTTTGTTTTTGTCAAATGTGACATTTGTTTCCTCAACTGTAACATCCACATCGTTGTCTTTTCGACAAATTCGTGAACGTCTGTCAGGAATAGTACTAAAACAGAGATGGAATTAGTACTAAGAAGAGTAGTACTATTAGTACTATTAGTACTAAGAGGACGGGACTGCGTAAGATTCCCGAGAGAGAGGAAGTGAGAAGAGGAGAGAGAGAGAGAAATAGGATGATGACAGCAGCTCTTATATTATATGAAAAATAAGTACAAATCGACTAAGAGGCTTAAGACTGGTGTTGAACCAATTTGGTTCAACATAATGCTTAGTGCCTTCTTTTATAGTGTTCTCAGGAATAATCCTGAAGCTTCTAGAATGTTCCAGAGAAATCTGGAATATACATTACTTTCTTATAATAAAACATAAATGAAAATAATATTCTATGAATTACAACAGATGGTGAGATGGTTAAGAGCTCGACCCATATACCATAAGGTCATGGGTTCGAGTCTTGCCATCTCATGACACTCATGACACTATCTCTCCCTTAAAGACGACGAGTGAAACGAGTCAGCGTTACTTGCGGACCGGGTTTGTCCGGATACTTTCGGTGGAAATCAGCAAGAAGATCTTGTGCATTGGCAACATTCTCGACGGGTTCCCAAGTACGTTCACTCGGACTATAACCGAGCCAATCGACCAAGTAATAGAGTTTGTTGCGAACAAGTTTGGAATCGAGGATGGCAGCAACTTCATACTCCGGGCCGGCGTCCAACTCCAGTGGGGGCGGCGGTGGTGTCACACGATCGGGAATGGTGTTTGCTTTATAAGGTTCAAGAAGAGAACAATGGAAAACCGGATGTATCTGAAGCTGCGGAGGGAGATCAAGGCGGAAGGTGACATCATTAATCTTCCCCGTAATACGGAAAGGACCGAGTCGTCGATAATCCAACTTGTCGCACGGTCGAGTAGTCTTGATGTGACGACGTAAGAGCCATACTCGATCTCCGATGGCAAAAGAGGAGGGAATCCGATGACGATCCGCATAAGTCTTCTGTGTGTGTTGAGCATGACGAAGGTGAGTAGAGAGATCCATCTGGATCTTGCGTAGCCTCTCCAAATGATCCTCGGCACGAGGGTTGGTAGGTAGCTCCGGAGTGTCGATCACCGACCAGCGAGGATGGAAACCGGTATAAGCGAAAAATGGGGAGACCCGAGTCGAGGAGTGAATAGCATTATTATACGCAAACTCCGCAAAGTGGAGAATCTCGGCCCAATCGTCCTGTTGATAACTCAGGAAACACCGGAGATATTGCTCCAGCGTTTGGTTTGTTCGTTCCGCCTGTCCGTCGGTTTGAGGATGGTAGCCGGAGGAGAGGTTGCAAGAGACCTTGAGCATCTTGAAGAGATGCTGCCAAAATTTGGAGACAAATTGCGGGCCTCGGTCACTGATAATACTGTCTGGGAGGCCATGATGCCGAAAAACCTCACGCATAACAAGAGCGGCGGTTTCCTCGCTAGTGATGGCTTTAGTACATGGCACAAAATGTGCCATCTTCGTATATCGATCGACGACGGTTAGGATAGCATCGAACCCTTTCGAGACCGGCAGATCTGTGATAAAATCAAGACAAATAGACTGCCATGGCTTACTTGGAATTGGTAAAGGTTCCAACAAGCCATATGGATGGTGTCGTGGCATCTTTGCTCGGCAGCAAGCATCACAGGTCCGAACGTAGTCGTCGACAAAACGGCGCATGTGGGGCCACCAAAAAGATCGCTGCACTAGCTCCAACGTCTTAGTACTACCAAAATGTCCCGCCGTATGGGTGTCGTGACAATGTTGGACAATTTGAAGGCGACAGGAGCAATCGGGGACATATACGCGCTTTTTAAAGAATAACAAACCATCATGATATTCGAATTGTCGGTAGTCAATACCTGGTTGTTGAGACTGAGAACAGGATGCCCGAGAAGTATCAATGTGCGCCAGGATGTCTTGAGCAAAACTATCCGTCTTCAAGGTTGCACGTATGTCATCGGTAATCCGTGAATCCATCGGGGTGTGAAAAATCCGCGTCGTGTGCAATCGTGTTGGTCCCAAGATTACTTGCTTTTGATTATCAAATGTTGCTTCACCAGGACGAGGTGCAAGATATGAACGTCGTGATAGTGCATCTGCTTTTCCTTGCTGCTTCCCCGGTCGATATGTGATTTTGAAGTCGAAACGCGTGAGGAATTGCGCCCACCGAGCTTGCCGTCGATTTAGTACGCGAGCGTTCTGAAAATAAGCAAGATTTTTATGATCGCTGAAGACAATGACCTGATGTGGAGAGCCCTCTAAGAAATGCCGCCATTGTATAAATGAATCCACGATGGCTAATAACTCCTTGTCATGTATTTCGTAGTTGATTTCTGCGACATCGAATTTGCGCGAATGAAAAGCCACCGGATGCAACTCTTCTTTATCACCTTGTTGAGAAAGGATGCTACCAAGGGCGAAATCTGATGCGTCGGCCTCCATGATGAATGGTTTGCTTGTATCCACATGAGCTAGAATCGGTGCTGATGTAAAGGCTTTCTTAAGATGCCGAAAAGCCATATCTGCTTCAATGGACCAAAGAAATGCTTGGCCCTTCTTCGTAAGTTGTGTGAGAGGTAAAATAATCTTCGAGTAATCCTGTATAAACTTACGGTAGAAGTTAGCAAAACCTAGAAAACATTGTACATCTCGTACCGACCGTGGAATTTGCCACTCTAGTACAGTTTGGATCTTAGCTGGATCCATGGCGATGCCCTTTGAGGAGATGACGTAGCCTAGAAATTCCACTTGCTTGCAGTCAAAGCTACATTTTTCTAGCTTGGCATAAAGACCATTCTCGCGGAGTCGCTTTAGTACTAATAGTACATGAGAGTCGTGCTCTTCCTGGGTCTTCGAATAAATCAACAGATCATCCAGATAAATGATCAAACAGATATCCAAGAGGTCTCTGAATATATCATTTGCCATGTGTTGGAAGACTGCGGGTGCATTGGTTAGGCCAAACGGCATAACAGTATACTCAAAATGCCCATACCGCGTGCGAAAAGCGGTCTTCCACTCATCTCCCGGTCGGATCCGCACGAGATTATACGCTCCGCGTAGGTCGATTTTAGTAAAAAACTTGGCACCATTAACTCGCTCTAAAAGACTTGATATAAGAGGAAGTGCATACCTATTCCGGATGGTGACTTTATTTAATCCGCGGTAATCAACGACAAGACGAAGTGAGCCATCTTTCTTCTTGACAGAGAAGATGGGTGCACCGGCCGGAGATTTCGAATGACGGATGAACCCGCTTGCCAAGTTCTCCTCTATGTAGGCTCGAAGGACTTCTAACTCGGTGGGTGACAGGTTGTAAATTGGTCCCCATGGTGGCTCGGTTCCTGGTTGTAAATCGATGGGACAGTCATAGGGACGGTGATGAGGAAGGGTACCGGCTTTTACCTTGTCAAATACATCGGCATAAGGATGATATTTTGCCGGAAGTTGTACTGAGGAGTCCTTCTTAATAGTGTTGGAAGGATGTACTGATATGGAAAATAGGAACATTGCCTCCTTGGGTCCTTCTTCGCGTAGTTGATGGAGTGAAATGGTCGAAACTCGGCGAGTTGATTCTTGGGGTGGTCGATATCGGACTTCTCTTGTTCTCCAATCTATGGCTGGATTATGTAACTCAAGCCAAGGTAATCCTAGGACAATGGGATGCTCTGGACTACTAATTATATTAAATGATATTATACACACAAAACTACCTAGGACAACTTGAATGGGTTCTGATTCTTCTACAATATTCCCGGAAGCAATGGGACGACCATCAATGACCACTACAGATGCGGGACAAGGAAGTTTTCTTAAGGATATCTGAGAAGCTTGGGCAAAATTTCGATCCATGAAACAGGAATTAGCTCCGGAATCTAAAAGTGCTAGGACGGGTACTGGGGGAGTACTTTTAGTACTAACAATGACTTGGGCTAGGAACACATTGCTAACTTGCTTGGAAGGAATGGAACCACTAATGGGCTGTACAGATCTAGGGCTGCTGTCCAACCAAATGGCTCCTATTTTGGCTGGACTCAATCGTTTAACTCTTCATCTAATTGACTAAGGATTTCAAATTTATTTGAGATACTTGGGCTATTAGTACTATGAATACTATCTGACACTCTATTAGTACTATTACTACTATCAGACACTCCGAAGGGAAGAATTGACTCCGGTTTAGTACAGGCGACAATTTGATTTACCTGTCTTCTTGGCCTATGGGGACAATTGATGGCGATATGTCCTGGTCCACCGCAATAAAGGCATAATCGATTGGCACGTCGTCGTTGCTTTTCTTCTTCCGATAACGGGCCGCGTCGACGCATGGTATCGATCTCCATCGGTGTCGAAGTATTTGCTTGAGGTATGTCTCGTGCAAACGGTTTAGCCGCGACTGCGGCGTAAGTGGGCTCTGGCCTAGAGCGTGGTATCTGTAATTGACGTTCTGAACGCCGTTCAAAAAGGCGGTTGTCACATCGAACTGCTCGACTGATCGCCTCCGTAAGAGACTTTGGTTCTTCGGGGAAAGTTAGAAGTAGATCTTTGACATCGTTTCGCAAGCCATAGCGAAACTGCTCCATTAGTGCTTGATCATCCCAGGGTATATCTGAAGCAAGTAGGCGGAAATCCGCCGCGTAGGCAGAGGCTGGACGATCGCCTTGACGCAATCGCCGGATCTTGTTGATCGCCGTCCTGATGCTGTCGGTGTCTCCAAAGCAGGCTTTAAACTCACCAATAAAATCTTCAAAGTTATTAAGCAAGGGCGATTGTTTTTCTAGAAGCGGAGCGAACCATGCCAAGGCTGAGCCGCTAAGTAGCGTGCCTATTAGGCCGACTCGAGATGCATCAGTGGGATATCGGGAAGGATGCATCTGGATGACTAAGCGTACCTGATTAAGGAATCCCCGAAATTGCGAACGCGTTCCATCAAATTTCACAGGAAGTCCAATCTTGGGCTCTTTATGAAATCCTTGGGGACTGGATCCTTGTTGTTGCAACGCTGCTTCGAGTTGTTGTACCCGTAACGCTAACTCCCCATGTTGTTGTTGCGTTTGTTGTTTTTCTAGAGCGATTTGTTGCAGATCCCCTATCAGCCGTTGGTTTTCTTGTTCCAAGGCAACAAACTTTTCTTTTAGGCACTGTAGCTCGGAGAAAACGGATTGGTATTCTTGGGCGCTAACAGTGGCCATAGTATAGGGGAAAGGGTAGGAAGATGAGGGAGAGTGACAAGTAGGCTAGAGGAACAAATTGGTTCAAACTGTCAGGAATAGTACTAAAACAGAGATGGAATTAGTACTAAGAAGAGTAGTACTATTAGTACTATTAGTACTAAGAGGACGGGACTGCGTAAGATTCCCGAGAGAGAGGAAGTGAGAAGAGGAGAGAGAGAGAGAAATAGGATGATGACAGCAGCTCTTATATTATATGAAAAATAAGTACAAATCGACTAAGAGGCTTAAGACTGGTGTTGAACCAATTTGGTTCAACATAATGCTTAGTGCCTTCTTTTATAGTGTTCTCAGGAATAATCCTGAAGCTTCTAGAATGTTCCAGAGAAATCTGGAATATACATTACTTTCTTATAATAAAACATAAATGAAAATAATATTCTATGAATTACAACAGATGGTGAGATGGTTAAGAGCTCGACCCATATACCATAAGGTCATGGGTTCGAGTCTTGCCATCTCATGACACTCATGACAACGTCCTCCCTGGTTCGTGGCCCCGGTGGTCTCGCTCATTATCATCACCATCAATATAATCTTCTTCTTGAAATCTATCTTCTTCATGAGCCTAAAAATCATTGTTTTTGTCAAATGTGACATTGGTTTCCTCGACTATAACATCCACATCGTTGTCTGTTCGACAAATTCGTGAACGTCCTCCCTGGTCTGTGGCCCCGGTGGTCCTGCTCAAGTAGCAGACGCACGCGAGCATCTTCACGACATCATTATCCATGCTTCTAACATGGTTTTTGTGCACACGGTTTTTCTTGTGGCATTCACAAAACCATGGGCTTGGAACATGGTTTTGTGCACACAGTTTTATACGGTTGTTTTCCTATGCCTTTTGAATATGAAAAGAAATACATAACATTAAAAGTACTTGGTAGTAGCCCTAATGGTAAGATAAATGTCTTCTGTCTTGGAGGTGTAAGGTTCAAATCTTTCTTGCACCCCTTTATATGCACTCGAATGCCACTAGGCCTTAGGATAATTTTCATATTTATAATCATTTGTGTAATGTGCGTGGAACTACACTACTTCACAGTTTCTCCTATTGGACACGCAACATCACGACAACGTAAAGGGAGTGCACCTGGAGAAGTGTGTCGACTGCTTAGTTGGAAATCAGAACAGAGCAGTATTCCACACAAGACCACCGAGAAGAAGAGAAGTGCCACTGGAACTAGTACACACGGATTTGTGTTATGTAGATGCTCCATCGCATCGGGGTGGACAATACTTTGTAACGTTTATTGACGACTATAGTCAAAAGACATGGGCCTACTTACTGAGGTCAGAGGATCAAGTATTGTCATTTTTCAAGGAGTTCCAGGCAAGAGCTGAATGGGAGTCAGGTCGGAAGTTGAAGGCTATCTGAATCAACAATGGTGGCGAATATAAAGGGCAGTTCGAGGAATACTACAAGGCCCAAGGTATTCGAATCGAATACATAGTACTGAAGACCCCTGAGTTGAATAGGCTTGCAGAGAGGATGAACCGAACAATCATGGAGAGAGTAAGTAGCATGTTGTCGCATGCGAAACTGCCAAAAATATACTAGGCTGAGGCGATGTACACAACTATTTATCTGATCAATAGGTCTCCCTTAGTGCTAATGAAAGGTGATGTGCCACAAAGGGTGTGGGACAAGAAAGGATGTCTCCTACCAACACCTGAGGGTGTTCGGATGTCTAGTATATATATGCATGTGGCTAAGGATCAGAGAGCGAAGCTTGACAGTAAGTCGAAACCATGCAATGTATTCATGGGATACTCGAAAGATGAGTTTGGCTATAGGCTATGGGACTTAGTCGACAAGAAGATGGTGAGGAGTTGGGACGTAGTCTTCTTGGAAGACAAGATCATAGAGGATTGGAAGCAACAGAAGTCGGAATCGACTAACCAGTCAACCTCCACTATTATCGACTTGAGGCCAAGTAAACCGACATAGTTGGTTGTTCGGAGACAGTCAGTCGGCACATCCGAATCTGAATCAAATTTGTTAAAGTTTATTGTTGAATACGAATCGGATTAAGCGGACATCCGACAACCGATCGACATGAACGAACCAAGAGAACAGTTGGCAGAGACATCCGAACGAGGGCCAAGAATGAGTGGAAGGAGATACCCACTCAGAGAAAGGAGAGCACCGACGACAAATGCCAGTCAATACATCCTCTTGACTGATGAAGGTGAACCCCAGTCCTATGACGAAGCCATTGCCGACAAGCACAGACAAAAATGGCTGAGTGCAATGCAAGATGAGATGGACTCCCTGCATGAGAACTACACCTATGACTTAGTGGAACTACCGAAAGGTAAGGGAGCACTCGGGAATAAATGGGTCTACAAGGTGATGATTGGAGAAGTCGACATTGCGCCTAGGTATAAAGCCCACATTGTGGTGAAGGGTTTCCAACAGAAAAAGGGCGTCGACTTTGACGAAATATTTGCTCCAGTCATGAAGATGACATCCATTAGAACTGTTTTGGAGATCGAACAGTTGGATGTCAAGACGACATTCTTGCATGGGGAGTTGAAGGAAGAGATCTACATGCAGTAGCCCAAAGGCTTTGTGGAGAAAGGGAAAGAGAATCTGGTGTGTTGACTGAAGAAAAGCTTGTATGTTCTGAAACAAGGTCCACGCCAATGGTACAAGAAGTTTGAGTCCTTCATGGTGGAACATAGGTTCCAGAAAACACATGCTAATCACTGTGTGTTCGTCAAAAGGTACGATGAAGGTGACTTCTTCATTCTCTTGTTATATGCAGATGACATGTTGATAGTCAGTCAAGATACAAGGAAGATTGGAAGCTTGAAGAAAGCTCTAGGAAAATCGTTTGCCATGATAGATCTTAGGGATGCACATAGTTCGGAACAGAACTAAGAAAGTGTTGTGGTTGTCACAAGAGAAATACTTGACGAAGATCCTACAAAGATTCAACATGTTGGAAGCAAAGCCAGTCGGCTCTATGTTACCGATTAACTGCAACCTGAATGCAAAGCAATGCCAGAGAGGGGATATAGAAAAGGTGGAGATGAGGAAAGTATACCATATGCCTCAGCCGTCGGTAGTTTAATGTACGCTATGGTTTGCACGAGACCAGACATAGCATTTATTGTGGGAACAGTAAGCCGATATATGAGTAATCTAGGACGAGAGCACTGGGTAGCGATGAAATGGATACTCAAGTGCTTAAAAGGAATCTCAAGGGTATGCTTAAGGTATGGCGTCGGAAAACCCATGCTTGAAGGGTTTACCGATTCAGACATGTCGGGGGATGCCGACTCGAGCCGATCCACGTCAGGGTATGTGATGACCTATGCAAGGGGGAGCAGTGTCGTGGCAATCACGACTGCAGAAGTATGTGGCCTTGTCAACCACAGAGGTAGAGTACATGGCGGCAGTAGAGGCCAACAAGGAGCTGATTTGGATGAAGAGTTTCCTCGGTGAACTCGAGATGAAGCAAGAAGAATGCTTGCTCCACTGTGATAATCAGAGTGCCATACATATTGCAAAGAACATTGCATACCACTCTTAGACCAAGCATATACAAAGGAGGTATCATTGGTTGCGAGAGAAGGTAGATGAAGGAGAGTTTTCCCTAGTGAAGATCCATATTGACGACAATGGATCCAACATACTGACAAAGAACCTACCGATGGACAGACTCAAAGTCTGTCGACAAAGAATAGGAATAATAGCCTCCTCCACATAGGAGTAAAGGCGGCGTTTGTTGGGAATATATCCCTCCGGTGAGAGGAGCCGACTGTTTGGACCAAGAAGTGCTGACGGTCAAAGATAGAAGCGTCGACTATGAGAAATTCGAATGTGAGAGTCGACTGGGTGATTCGACAGAAAGGAGATCCAGGTTGAAGACACGACCGACTAGTCGGACCGACCGAACAGTCAACACTAGAGTTGGTTGATGGCTACTTATTATTATAGATAATAATAATAGTGATGCGTAGTAGGGGCTACATTTATAAATAGCCAATATTGTGTCTTAGTATAAATACACCTAGGGTAAACAATGTATTATGTAGAGGAAGAGTGAAGAACAAAATAGTGGGAGCACCGTAGAGCGAGAAGTGAGAGGAGAGAGGAGAGTGAGCAACGCCATAGCTGTATTAAGTAACAACATATACCAAGAGCGTTGTGAGGCTGTTTACACTCTATGTAGAGAGTGTTGTACTCTGATCTCGTCATTGTATATCCACTATATAGTGAAGCTCCGTTCTCCATGGTTTTCTCCCGTTTTAGGGTTTCCACATTAAATCTGTGTACAATGTTTTCAGTATTTCAGAGTAATTGTTGTGTATTTCAGCGTATTCCTCCTTTTGTCTTATGGATTACGATTCATTTCTCAACAGTCTACCGACTCAAGAAGCCGCTATATGGACTCAAGGAAGTGTCGTGTGCTTGGCATTCGAAGACCTTGTATCTTCATCAAATCAACTTCCGAATGTCAAAATCGGACAACTACCTGTACATAAAAAACGAGACAAACAACCCAATTGTCATCATCCTGTACGTGGATGATCTAGTCATCGGACGAAATAATCCAGCTGACATTACTAAGCTCAAATCACTCCTATTCGGAAAATTCGAAATGAAAGACATGCATGAGCTCCATTAATTCCTTGGTATCAAAGTAATTCAGACACCAGTCGGAATATTGATCTCTCAATGGCACTACATTCTCAACTTGCTCTACAAGTTCGGGATGACAGAGTGCAAACCTGTGTCTACCCTTCTTGATCAAAATCTCAAGCTCGATGCCGAATCTAGCACTACAGAGTGTGAGCCGATTGAGTACCGTCAATTGATTGGCAACTTAATCTACCTTACCATCACACGACTCGACCTCAGCTATACGGTCGGTCTACTTAGCCAATTCATGCAGAAACCCCGGGATATACATCTCAATTGCGCTAAGAGAGTACTTAGGTACGTACATGGAATGATGGATTTCGGCATCTTTTATAAATCAGACATGATCATTCTACTCAAAGGGTATACAGATGCCGATTAAGCGGTGTTGAGAATCAAACTCAACTTCCCATGTGTGGGAACACAATCTAGGATACTCAAGTGTTTGAACATCCCACCTCCTTATATAGTAACTAGTGTGTCATAAAAGTTAATGTTCTATGACACATATTCTTTAGGTAGTTACACAACCTCTTTCCCAAGAGGCGGTACTAGTAAGGGAACTTAGAGAGAAGGTGACTACATAAGCACCTTCTCCTTCTCTTTGTATGTTGTTGGTTATTCTTGTCTCCTTGTTAATACAATTTTCTGTTTTTCTATAACTCTCTCTCTCTCTCTCTCTCTCTCTCTCTCTCTCTCTCTCTCTCTCTCTCTCTCCACACACACACACACACATTTCTTCCATTGCACATAGAATCATCCATTCGATTCTTTACAAGTTGGTTATAAAACCACACACATTTCTTCCATTGCACATAGAATCATCCATTCGATTCTTTACAAGTTGGTTATAAAACCAATAGATGATCAACATTGGAATCAAACTCAACTTCCCATGTGTAGGAACACAGTCTAGGATACTCAAGTGTGTGAACACCCCACCTCCTTATATAGTAACTAGTGTGTCATAGAAGTTAATGCTCTATGACAGATATTCTTTAGGTAGTTACACAAACTCTTTCCCAAGAGGCGGTGTTGTGCCTTTTAGCTCTGGATCGTTGCATGAATCGGGTGGGAACCACCGAGGTTTTGGACTAGGAGAAAAGAAAATTCTAAGATAATTAAGAATATGAAATATATGTGGTAAGAAAGAAAGATATGAAAAACTCGTGAATCCCACGAGTATAGTATATTAATTGATACTTAGAATGTAAGAGAGAAATAGATGGCAAAATCGTGAATCCCACGAATTTTTTTATTATTAATCAATCCTTGTAAAATAATCAACAACCCCCATACATCTTTCTCTCCTCCTTATATAAGGATGGAAGAGGCTGAGCATAACTTCATGCTTTTTCTAAAGTGTTCATGCACACTAAATGTGCATGAGTTGCTTTTTCCATCCTTCTTTCCTACCCTATGCATGTAATAAATATTTTTAATATTTTATTTTATTTATTATACGTACTTTAAATCGGATATAGTATTTTTACATATTTCACATAGTGTGTGATTCACACTACGACACTCGCCCCCTCCGAACCCGCACATCCTCCGGTATGTGCCGAAGTCCCCGATGCTTGCTATTCACCTTCATCCGAAGCTTCCTCCAATTCTCCCCTTAAGTCGACTATGAGTTGTAATCCACTTTCTTCGCTTTCTGCATCACCATGATCTTTGTCCGATTGCTCCTTCTTGTCGGTCTTGTCTAGGATCACATAGGGTTCTTCATCAGTCCGCTTCTTGAAAATCTTCACCCGTTTCCCGGCTATAGGCACTCGTAGCATCGTTCCATCCAACTCGCATAGTCGGTAAATTCCATTGTCGAAAACTTTCCGAACCTCGTATGGCCCGAACCACCTTTTCGCGAACTTCCGCATCATTGTTTGTTGATGATCCAAACTACTGTCGTAGACAATCACCCAATCTCCTTCTTCAATCTTCCGTGGTCGTAGTCGGTGCTTTGTGTCGAACCGGCTTTTATTCCGGAGTTGCGCTTCTTGTTGTCGGCGTATTGCTTCCGCCATGTCTTCCAGTCTTCCCTCTAATTGTCGTATCCGGACCACTAGTAGTTCTTCCCGATTCATCTCTTCCTTCCATGGTAGCACCGTCCATGTCGCGATCGTGGTTTCCGTTGGCATTACCGGTGCTTGTCCGGTCATGAGTTTTGCTGGCATGTAACCAGTTACAAAGCTATGCGTCGTCCGATCTGCCCATAGTGCATACAGAAGCATCTGTGGCCAATCCTTCACTCTTCCGTCGCATGCTTTGGCAAGTGCTTTTGTTACCCCGTACAAGATGTACAGAGAGTCAAGTGTGATGAGCGAGGGTCGAATGTTATCATAATGTTGTTGTGTATGTGTAGGGGGCATAAATGTAATTGTGAGTCGATACGTATGTGAACACATGCACATGTGTGTGCATGTGGATGGATACGAGGAGGTATGAGTGAGTGTCCAGTATGAATGCTCTAGGGGGCTTACACCCCTTTGTATCTACCCCCTCTTATACTATTTAACCCCCTTATGGGGAATGAATGAGAAGGAGGAATCATTTCTCTCTCTCTCTCTCTCTCTCTCTCTCTCTCTCTCTCTCTCTCTCTCTCTCTCTCTCTTGTCATCTCTCTTCCTATCTCTCTCCCTCGATGTTGAACCCCCTTGGGAGGGGGGTGGAGCCATTCTAGGCACCACCCCCCACCCCACAATGCTTCTCGACGATTCTCAACATCTTCATGCCAATCTCTCTTACCATCATACTCTCCATTATCTTCGCTATTACGCCATGTCTATCTTTGTCATTGATAATCATCATCGTCCTTAACCCTAACCCTAAAACGTACAACAGCTCTGACGATCGGACTATGTCCTCGTTCGATTTTCCCATTGGCCTCCAGATTGTATGTTGTTGTTAGTGTCAACCGAACTCCATGTTTGGTGAAGAATTCCTTAGCTTTATCAGAGTCGAGTTCTCCCCGATCCGCAATCACTTGTCCTACGCACCCGTACCTGCAAAACACTTCTTCCAAAAGGAATTGGCATACCGCAGAACACGTTTTCCTTTGTAGCGCCTGACCTTCTACTTGGTTTGTGAGATCTTCCTGAGCTAACACCGAGTACTTCTTTTGTCCGATCCCGGTTGGCATGGCTACAATATCGACCATCCATTTGAAGTTGATTGTCGGTGAGAATGTCGGATGTAACTCATCTCGGTGTCAAACTCCGAAGTAGATTTGACACTTCTCGCAGCTTTCCGTGAACTCCGCTATATCTTTGTACATGTTCTTCCACCAATATTTTTGTTTGATTTTCACAAAAGTTGCCCACGTTCCTCGATGTCCAGCCCAATCGAATTCGTGAAATTCGGACAGTATCTAGTTTCGTTGCTCTTTCGTCCCGACTACCCAAAGTGGTATGCCATCCGGTCTTTTCGGCTCCCTCCATAATCCATTTTTCAAGAAGAACTTTCGGACTTTCCGCTTCTTACTTCGGATCTCGGCTCTCTTCTCTTTATTGTCCGATGATTCCTCAATTTCTTGTAGCACTTTCCCGATCAACAAGCTTTCTCCCTCGTATTCTTCTTCCCCGGAATTCTCAGATTACATTCACCCGTCATATGTGCTCCGAAGCAAAGTAGTCTTTGGAAACTTCTTCATTATCGAATTCGGTTATGTCATCTCCGAACCGCGCCCTTCATAGCATATCCGCTACCGCGTTGTCTTTTCCAGAGATCTGTTGTACCTCCAGACTAAGCGACTTAACATATGCAATCCATCTTAGCATAGCCACATCCGGTATCGTGCAACACCGCATCATCCCGAGTATCGAAAGACAATCCGTTTTGATCATTACTTCGGCTCCGATCAAATAATCTCGATCCGATTTGATTGCCGACATGACTCCCCATAATTCTCTTTTGACTTGTGCATATTTGCGTTGCCTATCATTGAGAACCTTTGCTCCGAATCGGATCGGATATCGCGAACCATCCGAGTCGGCTTGATTGATGATCCATCCGATTCCGGTTGGACTTGTGTCAACCGTTACTATGATCGGTCAGTCATAGTTCGGCTTCTTTAGTTCTTTTTCCCTCCGTAGTGATTTCTTGAGCTTCTTCACAGGTTTGGTATGCTCCGGTTTCCATTCGAACTTCTTACCCTTCCGCAACAAGTGATAGAGTGGGTTCGCAATATGTGCATAGTGTGGAATCCATATGTGATAGAACGCACATGCTCCAAGAAAGATTTGGACTTCGGATTGTGACCCACATTCTTCTTTCATAGCTTGAATCGCGTCGATCTTGGTTGGTGACGGTCTTCGTCCGTAGGGCCCACATAGATGTCCGACTACCAATATTTCTTCTTGCCCGAATGCCGATTTCTCACCGGAAAGTGTTAGGTGCACATCTTCTAATTTTCGAAGCACTTTCTCGCAATCATGAATATGGTCGACTACGAACTTTCGGCATCCCCGATCATCCATAGTTTCCTCTTTTTCTTCTACCGCGCATCCTTTGATTGGAATGTCATCTAGGAACGGCATCATTATCTCCGGAATGCGGTCTCGAAGCTCCTTGTTCATTGCATTCATCATATGTGCGACCGAGTTTGTCGCGCCTTGTGGTAGCGTACACATCCGGACTAATCCTATTGGTGTCCGCATGGTAGTGATGTCTCGGCTCTCCACAACTAGTTGGAATTGGTCATATTCGGAGTATAGGTCTCCGATGGAGTATATCGCGCGACCGGCAAATGCTTCTGCAAATTTGTCCACTATCGGACTGACTCCGGAGTTCCGGATCATGACCTTGTTCACCGGTTGCAAATCTTGAATAAATCGGAGTGACCCATTCTTCTTTGGAACCGTAAACCATCGATTTGAGTACGGAGCGTTTGATGGCTCTAGAATCCCCATCGCCACCTTCTCCTTGAGCAAGTCGATGACTTTCGGAATATGCACTCGTGGCACCGGAATCGGCTTCAGGTTCTACGGCACATGGTCAATCGTGAAGATCACCATCGGCTCTACTATCTTCGGATCAACGCACCCTATCTCCTTCGATGTGAATGTAAATGCTTCCCCATTTTGTTCCAACATCCCTCGGAATCGTTCTTCTTCATTTTGTAAAAGGAAACCACCTCCACCGATCCGAAGTTTCTTCCGGGTCTCATCCGTGAAGGCATGTCCGATATCCACGGACTTCCAAAGTGTCGGATCTCCCGAGACTTCTTTCCTCTTTTGTTTGCTATCGGCGGGTAGTGGTCTCGCGACCGGTTGCACCTTCTTCTCCACGGTCTTGTATTTCGTACTTACCATTGCTTCTTCTTTGTAGAGCGCATTCGACCCCATTTTCACAATGATCTCGTATATCTCGACCGATTCCATCGGAACTACCCAGTCTCCCTGGCTTGTATCTTTCGCGAGCTCTTCAAGCCGTTGTAGCGTGCTCCCATAGAACACTTCTTCGACTATTCCCACGATTTCTTCATCTTCTTTTATTATTGATGCCGACCGTAACTTATCCACCACTTTTTGGTATTCTTTCTTCATTCCTCCGGTTACGGCCGTGTACGTAGATGCCCCATCCGGACCGATTCGTACTTGTTTTGCTCCGAGAGTTTTCTTCCTGTGTGGGGTATTAGGGCTTCTCGAACTATCACTTCCCCACTCCGCAATAGTCCGCTCTAAAAATCCATCCTTGTTTGGGACAAGAGCTCTCTCTTGTTCCTTTCATGATTTGCCAGCACCGTTAGAAATTGGACGGATTTCCCTCCGTTTTGGCTACGAATTCGTGCAAAAGCCGCACCGCTATCGAGCACCTTCGTCTCCATCCGTGATGCCGTGATAAAGGGTTGCTCGAGGATTACGGAGTGTGAGACCTCATCTTGTACGAAGAAATTTTGGTCGATCTCGACATCCCCGATCTTCACCGTCACATCCGAACAAGCCACAAATAGATCTTCCGTTGCTTTAGTGGTTGCCTGGATCTTCCATCCATGGTTAGTGTTTATAGGCCACTTCCCCTTCCGGTAGAACTCCTTGGACATCAAATTGATCTCCGATCCGTGATCAATCAATGCTAGTACAGGCTCTTTGATGTTGCCGATTCGGACCGGAGTCTCCGTGGTTGCACGCACCCAGTGTGGCTTTGTATAGTGGGAATTCGGAATCTCGTCCTCCACTTCGGTGTCGCTCATCAAAACGGTATTTGCATTCACCATCGGCACAATTTCCTCTGTAGTTTGTCTTTTTCTTTTTACGAGATCCACAAGAAGATCATGGACCTCCTTTTTGGCTATTCCAAGTAGTTCCCGATGTGAAAAATCTACCCGGCTATCGAGGATTCTCTCCTCGAACACTTTCTTTATGTCCGTCCATTGCTTGATGTCCGAAGCGAGTTTGAATGTCGGAATCGTTTTTCCTTTCCCTCTTCCGTCGGAGTTCCAACTCTCTGGTGTCTTCGATGGTCCAGCCGCATCCTCCATGCGTCACCGCTTCTCGTCCACATACACCTCATGTAATTGACATAGGGCGTATACGCTATTCTTATCGACGGGGCACTCCCATCTCGTAGCTTCCTGTATGCCTTCCGCGGTGCTTCGGATCTCGTTAGAGTCGGTTTTCTCGGTGTTTTCTAACACTTCCGGCCAAAAAAACCCCTTTGCTCCCGATGACTCCACGACACGTATTCCCGCGGTTGTCGCGTAATTGCTCTTCGCCGCTATTTCCTCCTCTAGGACCTTCTTCATGCCGCCTTTTCGGAAGTTCGGTCAGAGCGGCTTCCGAGAGTCCATCAAATGAATCTGATTTCCCTCGTAGCAGAAAAGATCCCATCGTAGCGCTTCCTTGTGCTCGTCGCAATCCCTCCGATCATGTTCGGTGCTATCGCACCATATGCACCGACGATCCATATACTTGGAACTTGTGGGACGGTCATCTGACTTCTTCACCATCGTGATTTCTAGATTCTCCATTTCCTTCAGCAACTGCTCCACTGTAGTTGCGTCAATTCCCTTCTCGGTCGTAGCTTCCCGAGCCCGCGGTTGATGGTCTTCCAATCCGGATCTCGATTTCGGAATCGGTTCTGAAACCCTCTTTTCTTCGTTGGCAAGCCATTGCCCCCTCTTTGTGTATCGCGCAACGATATCTCGCACGCTTTCCCATGTTTCGATGAGGCCACTCTCGGTATTCATGTCCTCTAGAAGCACTCCAAGATCCTTCCGGTCCCGAATGTCTACGGCTCGTAAGAACATGATAACTTTGTCCGATGCAAGGATAGCTTGATCTCTCGCAGACAACCTCCCGAACCGACTTTCGAATGCCGAAAACACATCAAGGACCTTCATACCCTTGTCCGGCGTTTCCACCCAATCCTCGAATCCTCTCCGCGTTGCCTTAGAGGAGTCCTTGATAGCGAACGTGGTCTTTAGCGCCTCTTCAAATGCTTCCCATGTCAGATTTTGTTTTCGTAGCCTGTGGATACTTGCTTGAAGCCCGTCGGTAGCCACTCGGTTGAAGGATGCCACTTGCAATCCTTCCGAAATCCCGCACTGTAACATTTCCGCCTTGTAGTCCTGAAGATAGCGTGATACGTCCTTTCCGTTGAATTGCCTGATTCGTTGCACGAGCCACTCTACTGCCGCCGCTATCTCCGACATCGCACGTTGTTCCTGAAGCATCCGCTCGAACATCATCATCATGTTGTTAGCCTCCGGTTGATTTTCCATCTCCTTGCCACCCATGTTCACGTCGGGTTCACCACTTCTGTCGTGCCTTTCGGCTCCGAATCGTTCCGTGAATCGGGTGGGAACCATCGAGATTTTGGACTAGGAGAAAAAAAAATTCTAAGATAATTAAGAATATGAAATATATGTGGTAAGAAAGAAAGATATGAAAAACTCGTGAATCCCACGAGTATAGTGTATTAATTGATACTTAGAATGTAAGAGAGAAATAGATGGCAAAATCGTGAATCCCACGAATATTTTTTTTATTAATCAATCCTTGTAAAATAATCAACAACCCCCATACATCTTTCTCTCCTCCTTATATAAGGATGGAAGAGGCTAAGCATAGCTTCATGCTTATTTTTTCTAAAGTGTTCATGCACACTAAATGTGCATGAGTTGCCTTTTTACACTATGCTTTTATTTCCTAAATATAGTGCTCATGCTCGCTAGATGTGCACAAGTCATTTTTTTATTGGTGTACATTTTTCTTATAAATAAAGTATTCACGCATTCTAAAAAATGCATGACTTCCCTTTTAATAAAGGTAGGCATAAATAAAGGCCTTATATGTATTAAATCTACATTTAAAACACTTAGGATAAGTTAGTACAATGGTAAGGTTGGGGTTTGTCTATGTGGGGGTATAGGGTTTGAATCTTGATGTATGCACGTAATAAATATTTTTAATATTTTATTTTATTTATTATACGTACTTTAAATCGGATATAGTATTTTTACATATTTCACGTAGTGTGTGATTCACACTACGACAGCGGTACTAGTAAGGGAACTTAGAGAGAAGGTGACTACATAAGCACCTTCTCCTTCTCTTTGTATGTTGTTGGTTATTCTTGTCTCCTTGTTAATGCAATTTTTTGTTTTTCTATAACTCACACACTCTCTATCTCTCTCTCTCCACACACACACACACACATTTCTTCCGTAGGTTTGAATCTTGCTGTATGCACGTAATAAATATTTTTAATATTTTATTTTATTTATTATACGTACTTTAAATCGGATATAGTATTTTTACATATTTCACGTAGTGTGTGATTCACACTACGACAGCGGTACTAGTAAGGGAACTTAGAGAGAAGGTGACTACATAAGCACCTTCTCCTTCTCTTTGTATGTTGTTGGTTATTCTTGTCTCCTTGTTAATGCAATTTTTTGTTTTTCTATAACTCACACACTCTCTATCTCTCTCTCTCCACACACACACACACACATTTCTTCCGTAGGTTTGAATCTTGCTGTATGCACGTAATAAATATTTTTAATATTTTATTTTATTTATTATACGTACTTTAAATCGGATATAGTATTTTTACATATTTCACGTAGTGTGTGATTCACACTACGACAGCGGTACTAGTAAGGGAACTTAGAGAGAAGGTGACTACATAAGCACCTTCTCCTTCTCTTTGTATGTTGTTGGTTATTCTTGTCTCCTTGTTAATGCAATTTTTTGTTTTTCTATAACTCACACACTCTCTATCTCTCTCTCTCCACACACACACACACACATTTCTTCCGTAGGTTTGAATCTTGTTGTATGCACGTAATAAATATTTTTAATATTTTATTTTATTTATTATACGTACTTTAAATCGGATATAGTATTTTTACATATTTCACGTAGTGTGTGATTCACACTACGACAGCGGTACTAGTAAGGGAACTTAGAGAGAAGGTGACTACATAAGCACCTTCTCCTTCTCTTTGTATGTTGTTGGTTATTCTTGTCTCCTTGTTAATGCAATTTTTTGTTTTTCTATAACTCACACACTCTCTATCTCTCTCTCTCCACACACACACACACACATTTCTTCCGTAGGTTTGAATCTTGCTGTATGCACGTAATAAATATTTTTAATATTTTATTTTATTTATTATACGTACTTTAAATCGGATATAGTATTTTTACATATTTCACGTAGTGTGTGATTCACACTACGACAGCGGTACTAGTAAGGGAACTTAGAGAGAAGGTGACTACATAAGCACCTTCTCCTTCTCTTTGTATGTTGTTGGTTATTCTTGTCTCCTTGTTAATGCAATTTTTTGTTTTTCTATAACTCACACACTCTCTATCTCTCTCTCTCCACACACACACACACACATTTCTTCCGTTGCACATAGAATCATCCATCCGATTCTTTACAGGTTGGCTATAAAACCAATAGATTATCAACATTGGGATTCTTCTTCTCCCTCGGTAGCGGAGCCATCTCGTGGAATAGCAAGAAGCAACCAACAGTCGCATTGTCGAGCACAGAGGCTGAATACAAGGCGCGATTGTTGCTGCATGCAAAGCCATTTGATTGACATGTATACTAAAGGATCTGGGCGTTCCCATCAAGGATCTGTTTCTCCTGTACTACGACAATATGAGCAGTTACATTCATCTGGCTCGGAACCCGGTGTTCCACGTGCGGACTAAGCACATTGAAATACACTATCACTTCATCTGAGAGCGCATTCAACCTGGTGATGTCGATCTAAAACACACCAGCACGAACCTTCAGTTTGCCGACATCTTCACAAAAGCCTTAGAAGTGACAAGCTCGGGAAATTTACATCGGACTTTGGTGACACGATTTCTACATTTTCGAGCTTCAGGGGGAGTACCGAAGAATAGCAATAGCCGATCAATCGATCAAAGCCAACTAGGGGAATCAAAGTATGATAATGACAGTCGAGCAGAACAAGGAGCACAAAGCAATCGAATAGTCGAAACCATCCTAACTAATCATCCGAACACAACCGGACAACCGAATCGAAGTAATTCGAAAGTCAATGCCGATTCAACCAAATCAAAGTATTTTGAAGACCGAACAAAATCAATTTTATGGCATCCGAAAGTTGTGTTCGAAGGGGTAGGTTGAGAATCAAACTCAACTTCCCCAATGAAGTGCTTTAACACTAGCCAATGGACATACTGGGCTAGTTTTGTAAATAATAGAAAGGGCAATTGCCCTAGACTAGTTAGTATTTAAACTAACCTTTTGTCACAACACAATGACATGAAATACATAGTTGGTGAGGGTTGAACCTGCAACCTCACATCAACAAGATGTCATGCTCAACCATTTTGATATGATGTATTTGTAGTAATAATTTAGTATTCTATAGTCTAGCGTATACACATTTCATAATCAGAATATTCTAGTCGTTAGTATATTCTAGAAATATTGTATCATATATTCTAGACGGGTATATTCTAGAGATATTTCTTGAGTATATTCTAGAGATATTCAATCTCGGAACTTGTATAATTTTTTGTAACCTCCTTGGTCGCTCATGTTCGTTGATGTTCGTGTCTCCGGTGAGGACTGCACATGGTTGCTCACGTCTATTGGTGTTCGTGTCTCCGTTGAGGACCGTACATGTTCACTCACGTCCATTGGTATTCTAGTCTCTAGTGAGGACAACACATGGTCGCTCACGCTCGTCAGTGCTCCAATTCCCGTTCGCCCCCTACACCACACTTTTGAAAAGGCAGTCGTAAAGGGGAGGATATTGTTACGACACAATGGCATGAAATACATAGTTGGTGAGGGTTGAACCTACAACCTCACATCAACAAAATATCATGCTCAACCATTTTGATATGAGCATGTATTTGTAATAATAGTTTAGTATTCTATAATCTAGAGTATAACACATTTTAGAATCAGAATATTCTAGTCATTAGTGACAGGAATATGCGGAATATTGCTCGGCCACAACCGAGTCTTAGGATCAACCATAGAAATATGGGAATAGGAAGAAATGCACGTATACACACAAACAATAGAGAAAGAGAGAGTACACAGGATGTTTACGTGGAAAACCCTAAATGGGAAAAACCACGGGAGCCCACTAGCTCCAAACTATCACTATGTCTAGAAGAATACAACAAAAGGAACACAGAGCCAATGACCTCTTGCTCACAATCTTCGCCTGGCGACGGTTACAATAGAGACTCACTATGCATCTCTCTCTCTCTCTCTCTCTCTCTCTCTCTCTCTCTCTCTCTCTCTCTCTCTCTGTACAACAGTTACTCATACAATACAACCACTCTTACAATGATCTGCACCAACTCTAAATAGTGTTTGCCCTAGGTCATATTTATACTAATATGAGTTTAGGACTATTTACAAATATAGCCCTAATGGGCTTCTTAGAAACATATTTACATATATGTCCCTTCATCCGGTGAGAGGTTCTCACCAGGCCTGCATCATCCGGTTCTCACCGGGTCTTCCTTGCCTGGTACTCATCATCCCATCCGGAGGGATCGAAATCCCAACAATCTCCCCCTTCACTTCGGTATGGGATATTTGGTTAGTCCGATCCGCTTTCGACACGCGTCCAGCTTATCGGGTGTCAACACCTTGGTCAGCATATCCGACCCGTTCTCCTCCATGTGGATCTTCGTTAACACGAACTCTTGATCTTCCACCTGCTCCCGAATCCAGTGATACCTGCGTTGGATGTGCGTCTTCCTGGAATGGTACGCCGCGTTCTTCGCAAGGTGGATGGCACTTTGACTATCGCAATAGAGCCGGTATTCCTCTTGCCGGATCCCTAGCTCTCCGATGAAGTCCTTCATCCATAATATTTCCTTGCCGGCTTCCACAACTGCCATGTACTCCGCCTCCGTGGTTGACAACACAACCGTCTTCTGCAGCCTCAACTGCCATGAAACTACTCCCCCTGCATATGTCATAACATATACCGATGTTGACTGGCTGGTATCCACATCAGCCGACATATCTAAATCAGTAAAACCGTCGAGATAGGGTTTACCGGAGCCGAATTGGAGGCACATACTCGAGGTGCCTTCCAAATACCAGAGTATCCACTTTACCACGTTCTAGTGCTCTCTTACAGGATTGCTCATGAACCAGCTCACCACTCCGACTGCGTATACAATATCGGGTCGAGTACATACCATTGCGTACATCAAGCTCCCAAGCGCAAAGGCATATGGAATCTTCATCATATCCACCTTCTCTGCCGTTATCTTCGGACTCTGCTTTCCGGATAGCTTGTAGTTTGCCGGAAGTGTCGATCCGACCGGTTTCGTGTCTGACATGTTGAACCACTAAAGCACCTTTGTCACATACTTCTCCTGTGACAGCCACAATAGCTTCTTCGACCGGTCCCGGACAATGTGCATACCCAATATCTGTCTTGCCGGACCCAACTCTTTCATTGAGAAGGTTCGGTTAAGGGCCTTCTTCAGCATTCGTATCTTGACTTGGTCTCGTCCGACAATCAACATGTCGTCCACGTACAAGAGCAATATCAGGAAATCTCCTCCATCAAATTTCTTCACAAACACGCAGTGATCGGCCTGCGTCTTGTGGTACCCTTGGTCAGTCATGAAGGAGTCAAACTTTCGGTACCATTGCCGGGGAGCTTGCTTCAGTCCGTTGTTGTGTTGTTACACTCTCACGTGTGGAATAAGGCGGGACCACGGGGGCCCTGAACCAAGGAGCGTGAGAAAAGAAGAGGGAGCGCGACTCATAGAAACATAGAGAGAGAGAGCGACGGGAATAGAAGATTCAATTACGATGTCAACAACGATTACAACCAGCAAACCGGCAACAGACCCAAAATGGAGGTCCCACACACACACATGCACGGCCCGAACCATCTCCCCGCAAACTTACGCACCGCCTTGTGCTGATTATCGAGGCTACTATTGTACACCAACACCCAATCGCCTTCCTCGATCTTCTTCGGTCTCAGTCGGTGTGTTCGGTCGAACCGGCCTTTGTTCCTTTCACGCACCGTACGCAGCCTCGCCATCGCCTGCTCCACATCCTCCAATCATTGCTCAAGCAGCTGAATCTGCGCCGCCAGCAACTCTTCCCGGCACATCTCATCCTTCCAGTCCACCGCGACCCATGAAGTGATCGTCCGTTCCACCAGCATATTCGGTTTTTGCCCGTACATCAACTCCACCGGTATGAACCCTGTCACCAAACTGTGCGTAGTCCGGTCCGCCCACAGCACGTAGGGTAGAAGCTGTGGCCAATTCCCGACCTGCCCTTCCCACGCTTGTACTAAAGCCTTCACGATCGGTCCGTGTCCACGTTCTACCTTCCCGTTTGCCTCCGGATTGTACACCGTAGTGAGGGAGAGCTTGACCCCTAACCAGTTGAACACCTCCTCAGCTTCCTGCATGTCTAGCTCTCCCCGATCCGACACGATTTTCCCCACGCATCCGTACCAGCACACTACATCTTCTATTAGGAACCGGCACACCGCCGCAGTCGTCTTGTTCATCAGTGTGCGGCCTTCCACTGGGTTCGTTAAATCTTCCCCCGCAAGCACCACATACCGCATCTGCCCTACTCCCATCGGCATTGTCACTAAGTCCACCATCCATTTGAAGTGGATGGTCGGCAGGTAGGTTGGGTGCAGCTCATCTCGATGCCGGATCGCGGAGTGCATCTGACAGTTTTCACACGTCATCACGAACTGGTACACATCCCGGTACAGCCCCGGCCATCAATACTTCTCTTTCAGTTCCTCGAATGTGGCCCAGGTCCCGCGGTGTCCAACCCAAGGACTCTCGTGACCTACGTCGTTAACAACTTGTCTTGCTCGTCCTTTCTCGCCACTACGCAGAGTGGAACGCCGCCTCGCTTCTTTGGGGGCCTCCATATGTTCCCGTCCCATAGGAAGAATCGGTAAGCTTTCTTTCGGATCCGGTTAGCCTCTTCCCTCATCCACACTACGTCTGGTGTCATTGTCTTCAGGAACCTACCGATCTGGAGCCACTCTCCGTCGTACTCGCCTTTGTGAAATTCGTTAAGCACCGGAGGGCTCCTCTCCCTCGTTATGTATGTCGTCTCGAAGAAGTCTACGTCGACTTCCTCATCCTCCGAAACCATGTCGTCCTCGTCGTTGAACCGTGCTCTCGAAAGCATGTCGGCCATGGCGTTGTCCTTCCTGGAGATGTGCCATATCTCCATATTTAGGGACTTGATGTACGCGATCCACCTGAGCATTGCCAGGTCCAGAGTTGCGCATCCGGAAATCATACCGAGAATCGGTAGGCAATCCATCTCGATTATTACCTCTGTCCCTATAAGATAATCTTTGTCGACCTTAACCGTCGAAACGATACCCCATAATTCGCGCTTAACTTGGGCGTATCCACGTTGTCGCTCACTGAGAACCTTCGCCCCGAACCGAACCGGGAACCACGTGCCGCTCTCGTCCTCTTGATTGATCACCCATCCGATTTCGCTCGGGCTTATGTCAACGGTTACGTGGATGGGGACCTCCTTGCCGTAGACCGCTTTCCTGAGAGCTGGTGTTGCGGTAAGCGCCTCCTTCAGTCTCCGAACCGACTCCGAATTCCCCTTGCCCCATTCAAATTTGCACCCCTTCTTCAACAATCCGTAAAGTGGTTCTGCGACATGTGCGTAGTGCGGAATCCAGATGTGGTAGAACGCTCACGCACCCAAAAACCTCTGCACCTCCGTAACCGACTTGCACTCTTCCTTCATTACGGAGATGGTCTCTATCTTTGCCAGAGACAGTTTCCGGCTGTAGGGACCGCACAGGTGACTGACCACTAGGATCTCCGATTGGCCGAACGCTGATTTCTCCCCGAAGAAGGTGAGCCGTGCATCCTCCAGCCTTTGCAGCACCTTCTCGCAGCCATTAATGTGGTCCGCAACAAACCTTCGGCATCCATCCGGCCTAACCGCCTCGTCCTTATCCTCCACCGGACATCCTTTGATCGGGATGTCGTCCAGGAATGGCATGGTGATGTCCAGTATGCAGTCCCTCAGCACCTTGTTCATCGCATTCACCATGTGCGCCACCGAGTTCGTCCCTCCTTGCGGCAGGGTACACATCCGCACTAAGCTAAGAGGGGTCCACATCGTCGTGATATCCTTGCTCTCCACGACTAGTTAGAACTGATCGTACCCTGAGTACAGATCACCGACTGAATAGATAGACCTTCCGGCGAAGGCGTCCGCGAACTCGTCTATCGTCGATCCGATACCTTCATTACGAATGGTCACCCTGTTGACCGGTTGCAGGTCCTGAATGAAGCGCAGCGTGTCGTTCTTCTTCGGCACAGTAAACCACCGATTCGAATACGGGGCGCTCGACGGTTTGAGGATGCCCATCTCCACTTTCTACTTTAGTAGCTCCATCAACTTCGGGATGTGAGCTCTAGGTATTGGAATCGGCTTGAGATTCCACGGCACGTGCGGCACGATGAATATCACCATCAGCTCCACAATCGTCGGGTCTACGCACCCGATATCCTTCGGCGAGAATGCGAAGGCTTTCCCGTGCCTTCCGAGCATCCTCTGAAACTAGTCCTCCTCCGCCGGCAGTAGAAACCCTCCCCCACCGACCTTGAGCTCCCGTAGCGTTATGTTAGTGAATCGGTGCCCTATGCCGACCGGTTGATGTAAATTTGGGTCCGACGTGACCCCCTTTATCCGCTCTCCGCTGCCCTCCGGCAAGGGGAGCGCGACTTGCCTCACCTTCCAGTCCACAGTCTTGTACTTGGTATCCATGCGGGCCGTCCGACCAGACCCTACCTTTTCCCCGAAGTCAACGATGACTTCGTATATCTCCACTGAACTAACCGGAACTGCCCGGTCTTCACTAAGGCCTCCTTCGACAACCTCGCGTAATTCCCCCAAGGTGTCATCGAAGGAGACCACCTCCACGGCACTGCCAATCTCTTCGCCAGGGTCGAAGACTCTGTACGCCCTGAGTCTTTCTTCCGCACCACTGATGCCAGCTATAGTACAACCTCTGTTATCGGAGAACCACAACTTCCTACCTATGGTACATGTGTGGGGTTCTTCCGGGGTTTCCGGACTATCGCGGCCCCACGCCTTGATAACCCTCTCTAAAAATCCCCTCGGCTCTCGCCTACGAGGGTCTCACGGTTACGCTCATGGTTCGGCCTCACCGTCAAAAATTGAACGGAGCGTTGTTCGTCCTGGCTCCTCACACGCGCGTACGCCGATCCATTGTCAAGCACCTTCGTTTCCATCCGTGCCGCCATAATGTATGGCTCACCGATTATCACTGGGTGCGAGGAGGTCTCCTGCACAAAGAAGTGTTGATCTATCTCAACGTCGCCGATCTTTACACGTACATTCGAGCACGCACCATGCAACTCCTTCGTAGCACATGTCGTAGTGTGTATCTTCCACCCATGCTTGGTGTTGATCAACCACTTCCCCTTTTTGTAGAAGTCCATGGACATCAGGTTGATCTCCGAGCCATGGTCTACCTAACAAGAACACACGCTCCGATGAACAACGCTCAGCCACAACCGAGCCTAGGATAAAACACAGAAAAATGGGTAATGAACGCACGACACAGTGAAGAGAATATTACACATGTTGTTAACGTGGAAAACCCAAACTAGGGAAAAACCACAGCAACCCACAGACTGCAAACTATCACTATATTAGAATGTACAATAGTAAAGCACCGAAGCAACAACCTCAAGCTTGCTATCTTCGCCACAGGTGGCGGTTACAACAAAGGCAACGACCTCTTCCTCTCTCTCACTCTCTCTGTACACAGTTACGCGCTCTAATCTTGCACCAACAAGAATGACAACAATGATCATTAAGTTTGCCCTAAGCCATATTTATACTAATATGACTTTTCGGCTATTTACAAATATAGCCCCGATTGACTCTCAAAAACATATTTACGAATATGTCCCTTCATCCAATGAGCACTCCTCACCGGGCCTGCATCATCCGGCGCTTGCCGGGCACACGTCATCTGGTTCTCACCAGGTCCTCCGTTACCGGGTACTCCACATCCGGTTCTCACCAGGTCTTCACCATCCGGCTCTTGCCGGGTACTTGTCATCCGGCTCTCACCGGGTCTTCCGTTGCCGGGCACTCCACATACGGTTCTCATCGGGTCTTCACTGTTCTTTTCACTTCCCATCCGGAGGGACCTGTTTCCTAACAAACTCCCCCTTCACTCCGGCATGGGATGTCTTACTTGTCTGATCCACTTTCAACATGCATCCAGCTTGTCAGGTATCAGTACTTTGGTTAGCATATCTGACCTATTCTCGACTGCACGTGGATCTTCATCAGCGCGAACTCTCGATCTTCTACTCACTCCCGGATCCAGTGATACCTACGCTAGATGTGCTTTGTCCTGGAGCGGTACGCTACGTTCTTAGCAAGGTGGATGGCACTTTTGACTGTCGCAATAGAGCCGGTATTCATCTGGTCGGATACCGAGCTCTCCGATGAAGTCCTTCACCCATAGTATTTCCTTGCCGGCTTCCACAACCGCCATGTACTCCGCCTCCGTGGTTGACAACGCAACCGTCTTCTGCAGCCTCGACTGCCACGAAACAGCTCCCCCTACATATGTCATTACATACCCGGATGTAGACCGGCTGGTATCCACGTCAGCCGACATGTCTGAATTGGTAAAACCGTCAAGTTGAGGTTTACCGGAGCCGAATCGGAGACACATATTCGAAGTGCCCTTCAAGTACTGGAGTATCCATTTGACCGCGTTCCAGTGCTCCTTGTTGGGATTGCTCATATACCGGCTCACCACTCCGACTGCGTATCCTATATCCGGTCGGGTACACACCATTGCGTACATTAACCTCCCAACAACAGAGGCATATGGAACCTTCATCATATCAGCCTTCTCTGCTTTCGTCTTCGGGCTTTGCTTACCGGATAATCTGCAGTTTTTCGGGAGTGTTGATCCGACCCATTTCGCTTCTGACATGTTGAACCGTTGATGCACCTTTGTCACATATTTCTCTTGTGACAGCCATAGTTGCTTCGTTGGCCGGTTCCGGATGATATGCATCCCAAGCATCTGTCTTGCCGAACCCAAGTCTTTCATTGAGAAGGTCCGGTTGAGAGCCTTCTTCAGCATCCGTATTTTGGCTTGGTCCCGTCTGACGATCAACATATCATCCACGTACAAAAGGAGTATCAGGAAGTCGCCTCCTTCGAACTTCTTCACAAACACACAGTGATCAGCCTGTGTCTTCTGGTACCCTTGATCGGACATGAAGGAGTCGAACTTCCGGTACCATTGTCGGGGAGCCTGCTTCAGTCTGTACAGGCTCTTCTTCAACCGGCAAACCAGGTGCTCCTTCCCTTTCTCCACGAATCCTTCCGGTTGCTGCATGTAGATCTCCTCTTCGAGGTCACCGTGAAGGAATGTCGTCTTCACGTCCAGTTGCTCTACCTCGAACTCCATGCTTGCCACTATACTTAGCATCGTCCAGATGGAGGTCATCTTTACTACCGGGGCAAATATCTCGTCGAAGTCCACGTCCAGTTTCTCTTTCCACTCTCACGTGGAGCTCTTTGAAGATAGATAGCACCTGATCCTTCATCTTCAACAGTGTGGCCCACAACATCCGGTTGTGGTCATCTATGAATGTCGAGAAGTACTGCGATCCTGCATGTGACTTCGTGTCCACTTGACATACATCACTATGCACCAACTCCAGTGGTGCATTACGTCTCATCGGTGGCCTCGATCAGAAGGATGTCCAGTTTTGCTTCCCGGCCAGACAATCAGTGCACTTCTCCAAGTGCACGTTCTTCACTGGAATGAGGTTGTCGTCTGCAAGCCTCTTCATCCCCTTCTCGCTCATGTGACACAGCCTTTTGTGCCACAGCTCACCGGCGGTGTCGGATGCCACGTTCACTTCCTCCAGACATAACCGGGCATTCCTCAAGTACAGCGTGTTTACCTTCCGGGCCCGAGCCACAATCAAGCTCCCTTTGCTAAACTTCATAACACCGTTCCGGATGCTACCCGTGTAGCCTTCATCATCTACCCGACCAGCTGATATCAGGTTCAGACGAACCTCTGGAACCTGTCGGACATCCTTCAGCAGCAGCTTGCATCCGGTTGGTGTTGACAGCCACACGTCTCCTATGCCGACAATTCGGCATATACCTTCATTCCCCATCCGGACACAGCCGTGATCACCGGTTGAGTAGGATGAGAAGTGTAGGGATTTTGGCGCTATCCAATCTTTCACCTCTCGGCCACAACCGAGACAACGCGGATCAATACAACAGAAAATGGGAAAAACGACACAGAGAGACGAATACACAGGGTATAACGTGGAAAACCCTAAACGGGAAAAACCACGGGAGTGCACGACTCCAACTATCACTATACACTGGAATATACAATGGCGAGCTGCAAGGCGACGACCTTGAGCTCGCTGTCCTCGCCACAGGCGGCGGTATTACACAGAGGCGTCGACCTCTTCGTTTCTATCTCTCTCTCTCTCTCGGCTGCTCTCACTTCTCATGAAAAATGAGCAACAACATTTTAACTGTTTGCCCTAAGTCATATTTATACATATATGACTTTCGGGATATTTACAAATATAGCCTCAAGGGCTCTTAGCAAACATATTCATAAATATGTCCCTGCATCCGGATCCGTATCCGGGTACTCTTCATCCGGCTTCATGCCGGGTACTCTTCATCATCCGGATCCGCATCCGGGTACTCTTCATCCGGCTTCATGCCGGGTACTCTTCATCATCCGGATCCGTATCCGGGTACTCTTCATCCGGCTTCATGCCGGGTACTCTTCATCATCCGGATCCGTATCCGGGTACTCTTCATCCGGCTTCATGCCGGGTACTCTTCATCATCCGGATCCGTATCCGGGTACTCTTCATCCGGCTTCATGCCGGGTACTCTTCATCATCCGGTTCCGTAACCGCAACCGGGCTTGCCGTCATTCATCTCCGGACATCCCATCCGGAGGGACCGTAATCCCAACAAACTCCCCCTTCACTTCGGCATGGGATGTCTCTCCAATCCGATCCTCTTCCGGCATGCTTCCAGCTTGTCGGGTGTAAGTACCTTGGTCAGCATATCCGACCCGTTCTCGTCCGTGTGGATCTTCGTCAGCACGAACTCCTTGTCTTCTATCCTTTCCCGGATCCAGTGGTATCTACACTGGATGTGTTTCGTCCGGGAATGGTAGGCCGCGTTCTTCGCAAGGTGGATGGCACTCTGACTGTCGCAGTATAGTCGGTACTCCTCCTGTTGGATACCGAGCTCTCTAATGAAGTCCTTCATCCATATTATTTCCTTGCCGGCTTCAACAGCTGCCATGTACTCCGCCTCCGTGGTTGACAGCGCAACCGTCTTCTGCAGCCTCGACTGCCACGAAACGGCTCCCCCTGCATAGGTCATCACATACCCTGATGTGGACCGGCTGGTATCTGCATCAGCCGACATATCCGAATCGGTGAAGCCGTCGAGTTGGGGCTTACCGGAGCCGAATCGGAGGCACACGTTTGCCGTGCCCTTCAGGTATCGGAGTATCCACTTGACCGCGTTCCAATGCTCTTTGCCGGGATTGCTCATGTACCGGCTCACCACTCCGACTGCATATCCTATGTCCGGTCTCGTACACACCATTGCGTACATCAAGCTCCCGACGGCTGAGGCATACGGCACTTTCATCATATCCTCCTTTTCAGCCTTTGTCTTGGGACTTTGCTTGCTGGACAGCTTGCAGTTTGCCGGGAGGGTCGATCCGACCGGTCTTGCTTCCGACATGTTGAACCGTTGAAGCACCTTTGTCACGTACTTTTCCTGTGACAGCCACAACTGCTTCTTCTTCCGGTTCCGGATGATGTGCATCCCTAGTATTTGCCTCGCCGGACCCAAGTCCTTCATTGAGAAGGTTCGGTGAAGAGCCTTCTTCAGCATCCGTATCTTGACCTGGTCCCGTCCGACGATCAACATGTCGTCCACGTATAGGAGGAGTATTAGCGAGTCTCCTCCTTCGAACTTCTTCACAAACACGCAGTGATCGGACTGCGTTTTGTGGTACCCTTCATCTGTCATGAAGGAGTCGAACTTCCGGTACCATTGCCGGGGAGCCTGCTTCAATCCGTAAAGGCTCTTCTTCAACCGGCATACCAGGTGCTCCTTCCCTTTCTTCTCGAATCCTTCCGGTTGCTGCATGTAGATCTCTTCCTCGAGGTCACCGTGAAGGAATGCCGTCTTCACGTCCATCTGTTCTACCTCGAGGTCCATGCTTGCCGCTATGCTCAGCACCGTCCGGATGGAGGTCATCTTCACTACCGGGGCAAATATCTCGTCGAAGTCGACGCCCTTCTTCTGCTGGAACCCCTTCACCACGATCCTGGCTTTGTATCTCGGGGGGTTTCCGGCATCTCCCGGTTTCAGCTTGAACACCCACTTGTTTCGAAGTGCCCGCTTTCCTTTCGGCAACTCCACAAGTTCATATGTGTGGTTCTCATGCAGGGAATCCATCTCCTCCTGCATGGCACTTAACCACCTGCGGCTCTGGGTGTCGTGCTTTGCTTCTTCAAAGCTCTCCGGCTCCCCCTCGTCGGTTAGCAGCACGTGCTCTGGTTCCGGAAATCTCCGGGGGGCCCTTCTCTCTCTTAGAGGATATCTCCGTTCGGGAGCTTCGGTAACCGGTTCTTCCGATTCTTCTTCTTCATCCGAATTCATTTCGGGATCGGGGCCGGTTCCGGTATCATTTTCATCTTCTTCGGCCGGTTCTGTTTCTTCACCGTCTTCGGCCGGGTCTTCGAGTGTTAACCGGTCCCTTGCCGGTCGGGACTGCTCCTCGTAGAGTTTATCCTCACCGGTCGACTTGGAGCTCTTCATCTTCTTCTCCGACTCCCAGTCGGCGAGCGTCTTGTCCTCCATGAAGATGATATCTCGACTCCTGAATATCTTCTTGTCGACCGGGTCCCATACTCGGTAGCCGAACTCGTCGTCGCCGTAACCGAGGAATATGCATGGCCGGGTCTTTGGATCTAGCTTTCCTCTCCGGTCCTTTGCCACATGCACGTATGCGAGACACCCGAACACCTTCAGATGCCGGTAGGACACTTCCTTACCGGTCCACACTTTCTGCGGCGTGTCTCCGTCCAAAGGTACTGAGGGTGATCTGTTTATCACGTATGTCGCCGTCGACATTGCCTCAGCCCAAAACCCCTTGGGTAATTTCGCATGCGCCAGCATACTCCGGACCCTCTCCATTATAGTCCGGTTCATCCTCTCGGCTAGCCCGTTCAGTTCCGGCGTCTTCGGCACAGTAAACTCGAGTCGGATTCCCTTCGAGCGACAGTACTCCTGGAACTGCCCCCGGTATTCCCCTCCGTTATCCGCTCGTATTGCTTTCAGCTTCTTGCCGGATTCTCTTTCCACTCTCGCGTGGAGTTCTTTGAAGACGCCCAGCACTTGGTCCTTTGTCTTCAACGGCGCCGTCCACAGCTTCCGGCTGTGGTCATCAATGAATGTCACGAAGTACTGGGCTCCGCCATGTGACTTCGTTTCTACCTGACACACGTCAGTGTGCACCAACTCCAATGGTGCACTACGTCTCGTCGGTGGCCTTGAGTGGAAGGAGGTCCGGTTCTGCTTACCGGCCAGGCAATCGGTGCACTTCTCCAGGTGCACATGCTTCACTGGAATGAGGTTGTCTTCTGCAAGCCTCTTCATCCCCTTCTCACTCATGTGGCACAGTCTCTTGTGCCACAGCTCACCGGCAGTGTCGGCTGCCACGTTCAGCTCTTCCGGACATAGCCGGGAATTCATCAGGTACAGCGTGTTAACTTTCCGGGCCCGAGCCACTATCAGGCTCCCCTTGCTGAACTTCATTACGCCGTTCCGGATGCTACCCGTGTAGCCTTCATCATCTAGCCTCCCGGCCGAAATCAGGTTCAATCGAACCTCCGGAACGTGTCGGACATCCTTCAGCAGCATTTTGCATCCGGTTGATGTCATCAGCCACACGTCTCCTATGCCGGCAATCCGGCACGTACCTTCATTTCCCATCCGGACACAACCATGCTCACCGGCTGTGTAGGATGAGAAGTATTTCTTCTCCGGGGTCAGGTGGAACGACGCTCCGGAATCGACCACCCAGGTCATCTCTTCTCCGGCAAGGTTCAGCTCCCTCTCTTCGGTAATGAGCATGATCTCCTCTTCACTTGCCGCGAGTGCCGTCGTTCCTTTCCGGTCCTGCCCTCGCCGATCCGGACCTCTCCGGTCCGTGGCTCCCCGGTATGCACCGTTTCTCTCCGGTGACTTCTTCGAATCGGTGTCGTCGGCTCCGTTGTCCTTTCGGTAATGCCGACAATTCTTCCGGAAGTGCCCCGGCTTCCCACAGTGGAAGCATGTGGGCCTTCCTCTTGACTGCGACCGGGACCCCGACTTCTCCCGTCTTTGTGGACTCCGGTTCCATTGTCTTCCCCGTTCCGATTCGATAAGCAGCGCCTTTGAGTCGGAGGCCGGTTCCTTATCTCTCCGACGCGCTTCTTCATTTAGAATACTTGTCTTTACCGTTTGTAGAGACAAGTTATCTTCGGTGCAGGAGGTGCTGAGAGTCACCACCAAGTTCTCCCAGCTGTCCGGCAATGTACACATCAAGATGATGGCTTGCATTGCATCCTCCAACGGGAACTTGATCGCCGCAAGCTGGTTCACGAATCCCATGAACGTGCTTACGTGTTCCACCATACTCTCGCCGTCCCGGTACTTGAGGTTCACTATCTTTCTCATCAGGGAGGTCCGGTTCAACGCATTCTTCCTCTCGTAGAGGCCCGACAGCTTCTTCCACATCTCGTATGCGTTGGTGTCGTTCGCCACATGTTGTAGGACGCTTACATCGACATATTGCCGGATCGTCGCTACGGCTTTCCGGTTCAGAAGCCTCCATTCCGTCTCAAGTACCCCCTTCGGTATTTCCGACCTGTCAATCGGTTCGTACAGGTCCCGAACAATCAGAAGATCCTCCATCTTGATCTTCCAGTCGGCGTAGTTCTGTGCATTCAGCACCATCATGCCCGGAGGCCCACTACCGCCGCCTTCCATTTTCTGTGTTACCGTGCTCTGATACCAGTTTGTAGGGATTTTGACGCTATCCAATCTTTCACCTCTCGGCCACAACCGAGACAACGCGGATCAATACAACAGAAAATGGGAAAAACGACACAGAGAGACGAATACACAGGGTATAACGTGGAAAACCCTAAACGGGAAAAACCACGGGAGTGCACGACTCCAACTATCACTATACACTGGAATATACAATGGCGAGCTGCAAGGCGACGACCTTGAGCTCGCTGTCCTCGCCACAGGCGGCGGTATTACACAGAGGCGTCGACCTCTTCGTTTCTATCTCTCTCTCTCTCTCGGCTGCTCTCACTTCTCATGAAAAATGAGCAACAACATTTTAACTGTTTGCCCTAAGTCATATTTATACATATATGACTTTCGGGATATTTACAAATATAGCCTCAAGGGCTCTTAGCAAACATATTCATAAATATGTCCCTGCATCCGGATCCGTATCCGGGTACTCTTCATCCGGCTTCATGCCGGGTACTCTTCATCATCCGGATCCGCATCCGGGTACTCTTCATCCGGCTTCATGCCGGGTACTCTTCATCATCCGGATCCGTATCCGGGTACTCTTCATCCGGCTTCATGCCGGGTACTCTTCATCATCCGGATCCGTATCCGGGTACTCTTCATCCGGCTTCATGCCGGGTACTCTTCATCATCCGGTTCCGTAACCGCAACCGGGCTTGCCGTCATTCATCTCCGGACATCCCATCCGGAGGGACCGTAATCCCAACAAGAAGCATTTCCAGTCCGGGGTAAGGTGGAACGACGCTCTGAAGTCGACCACCCAGGTCATCTCGTCGCCGGCAAAGTTTAGCTCACTCTCCTCGGTGATGAGCATCAACTCTTCTTCACTTGCCGCGATTGCCGTCGTTCACTTCCGGTCCGGCCCCCTCCGGTCTTTACCGTTCCGGTGTCCGCTTCGAATCGGTACCATCGGTTTCCTTGTCTTTTCAGAAGTGCCGACAGTTCTTCTGGAAGTGTCCTGGCTTGCCGCAATAGAAGCAAGTAGGCCTCCCCCTTGACTTTGACCGTGTCCCCGACTTTTCCCGGTTCTGGGGGCTACGGTTCCTTTGTCTTCCGCGTTCCGATTCGGTAAGGAGCGCTTTGGAGTCAGAGCTCGTATCCTTATCTTTCCGACGCGCCTCTTGATCTAGCAAGCTCAACTTCACTCTTGCTAGGGATAACTGTTTCCCTTCCGGCCTGGCGTTGCCCAAAGTGACAACCAACGTCTCCCAGCTATCTGGGAGGGAACCGAGCAGAGGTAGCGCTAGTACCTCATCGACGAGAGGTACTTCCAATGATGTTGCCTAGTGGATCAGCCCTTGGAAGGCATTCATGTGCTCCGCCATGCTGGAGCCATCTTGGTATCGGAGTCTTACTAGCTTCCGAAATACCGAAACCTGATTAACAGCATATTTGTTTTCAAACATCATGCCGATCTTCTCCCAGAGCTCATGAGCCTTGCTCTCTTCATTGAAGTTGTTGTATAGACTCATGTCGATGAAGCATCGGATGTAAGCCGTTGTCTTCATGTGTATCACCTCCCATATCATGGCGTCGATTTTGTCCGGTCTCTTGTCCCCGAACTGAACCGGCAACCAAAGATCTTTAACCACGAGCATGTCCCTCATCTTCGACTTCCACACGGAATAGTTGGAGCCGGTGAGCTTGAACATGCCTCCCAACGATTCGTCCATTTTCTGTGTCGTTTTGCTCTGATACCAATTTGACAAGAACACACGCTCCAATGAACAACGCTTGGCCACAACCGAGCCTAGGATAAAACACAGAAAAACGGGTAATGAACGCATGACACAGTGAAGAGAATATTACACATGATGTTAACGTGGAAAACCCAAACTAGGGAAAAACCACGGCAGCCCACAGATTGCAAACTATCACTATATTAGAATGTACAATAGTAAAGCACCAAAGCAATGACCTCAAGCTTGCTATCTTCGCCACAGCGGCGGTTACAACAGAGGCAACGACCTCTTCCTCTCTCTCACTCTCTCTGTACACAATTACGCGCTCTAATCTTGCACCAACAAGAATGACAACAACGATCATTAAGTTTGCCCTAAGTCATATTTATACTAATATGACTTTTCGGCTATTTACAAATATAGCCCCGATTGACTCTCAGAAACATATTTACGAATATGTCCCTTCATCCGGTGAGCACTCCTCACCGGGCCAGCATCATCTGGCGCTTGCCGGGCACACATCATCTGGTTCTCACCAGGTCTTCACCATCCGGCTCTTGCCGAGTACTTGTCATCCGGTTCTCACCGGGTCTTCAATGTTCTTTTCACTTCCCATCCGGAGGGACTTGTTTCCTAACACTACCAATGCTACCACCGGCTCCTGCACGTCCCCAACCCGGACAAGGGTCTCCGTAGTGGCTCTGGCCCAATGCGGCTTCGCGTAGTAGTTGTCCGCCAACTCATCCTCTAGGGTTGTGTCTTCTAGGTGCATCGTCCGCACCTCCACGGGCTTCTTCGGCTCCGGCTCCATCGAGAGCCGCTTTCGCTTCACCAAGTCCACAATGGAGTCTTGGAACTCCTTCTTGGCGATTCCGAGCACCTCCCTCAGCGACAACTCCACCTTGCTGTCGAGAATCCGCTCCTCGAGGACCTTCCGTAGGTCCGTTGACCTCTCAATCTCCGTGCTCAGCCGGTAACCGGCCCGTTTCGTTTTTTCTGACACCCCGGTGTTGTCGGCATCGTTCTTCTTTGGTCCAAACCGGGTCTCGTACCGTTGTGAGGGATCGACGCATCCAGCCCTTCCCGCGCGCTTGTCTTCTACCAGAACCTCGTAGTTCTAGCATGCGGCTTCCACGAGGCCAGTCTTTTCTTCAACCAGATCGTCCCATCCGGTGACCTCCCGGATGCGTTGTTCCGCGCAGTCTGCCTCCTCCTTCTTTAGCCGTACCCCGGAGAGGCCTTCCAGCACTAGCGGCCAAAATCCGGAGTCTTTCGCCTTCCAGTCCTCGTCGCCCCCCGACCCGGATACCCGCCGACGCGGAGTAATGGACGGCCTCTGTGAAATCCGGTACACCACGTTGGCCCGGAGTGCCTCTACGAAATGCGCGCATTCTTTCCGGATGTGACCGACCGCGTCACACCACATGCATTGTTGCCCTGTCAGCGGCCTCCGGTCACGAGGTTGATCGTCGTTGTCCCTCTGTGCTTGTGCGATCTGGAGGTTGCACACCATTTGCGTCAGCTCTTCCAGAGCCGCTCCTTGGGAAGAGCCATGGACCACTCCGCTCGAGGTTAGGCCCGTTTCGAGCCAATTCCGAGTCTCTTCCTTCCCATCCGGCACCGATACCGGCTCCTCGAGCTTCCTCATCGGGACCAGCCCCAACGTCGTCGAGCCCTCATCGCTCCACTCGCACCACTTGTCAAAGCGGGCGCAGGCCCCTTTGACCACGGCCCAATCGGTCGTGAGGCCTTCATCCGTCTCCAATAGGAGACCTACCTTCCCTCAATCCAACACGTGCACCAACCTGACGAACAGCAAGACCCTGCTCGTGTCGAGCACGGTCCGATCCAGCGTCGATAGCCAAGTGAACCGTTGTTTGAATTCCTGGAGGAGCACCGACATGTTCCTCCCCTTCCCAGGGCTCTCAACCCAAGACATGAAGTCCCGCTTCGACAGTCAAAGCGAATCGTCATACCCGTACTTCTCGAGGAGCCGCCCCTCGAGCTCCACCCAAGCCTGGCATCCAGCCAACACCTCAAGCACCTCCACGTGGATGCTCGGCGTCACCACTCGAGGGAATCCTGACAACCGCTTGTCCTCTGGGATGTCCCTCATGATCATTTCGGCCCAATAGGCTTCCAAATTGCTGGTGGCATTCTTCCCACCGAATCATCCTATGGTGCCGACAATCAATTCTATGGCCATATCAAGGGCACCCGTTCCCTCACGAGCGCTCACCAACCGGTCGATGGCTACTGCCATAGCTTCAGCGAGCTTGGATCCCCTCATCCTCAACTCCTTTGCCACCTTCTTTCATGTCGGGTTCACCAAATAATGTCATGTTGTTACGCTCTCGCGTGTGGAATAAGGCGGGACCACAGGGGCCTTGAACCAAGGAGCGTAAGAAAAGAAGAGGGAGCACGACTCACAGAAACACAGAGAGAGAAAGAAAGAAAGAAAGAAAGAAAGATATATTAACGTCTTCTAAGGCCAAATTTGGCCTATGAGACAATTGGTTTACAACAAAAATGAGTGTTTATCCAATCATCAAAACTAAAATAAAAGAAAATAGCTTAAGCTAAGAGAGTTCTAGTAGTGTACAAAACTTTACACTAAGCCTAATCTCATTTCCACCCAAGTCTCTCAAAAAGAAGTGGGAGGTCAAAAGTTTTTGGTGTGGGTGTGACCCATGGTCCCAATGTATAGAGTGCCCTAGCCATGGCTTCTAGGCGGTGTAGTTCACGTTCCCTTATTTTCTTTATTTCTTCTACATCTCGTTGAGTTGCTTTGAAACCCGGCCTCCAAGGGCGTTTGGTTCTTCTTTGATTTTTTGCTTCATCAAGGAAAAGCCCGAGTGGTGCAGGTGTGTCGACATTCATTGTCTCCCCCTGTTCCTGAAAAACTTCATTTGTTACATGTTGGTAAACATTATCAACGTTTTGTAACTTATTCTCTCTGTGTTGTTTCAATTCTAAGATGTATCTACCTAATTTCTTTATATCTAGTGTATCTAATAGTTTAGGGAGGGTGGGAGAGGAACCAAGTATGTCTTGGTATTTTGCCCTTATCTCGGCATAGGTGGGGCATTTGCATGTAAAATGGTACTCATCCTCTATCTCTATGTGGCATAACCTACATATCCTTTCCTCCCTAGGGACTCCATTAGTACGTCCATTCTCAATCTCAAGTTGATGAGATGATATTCTAAGTTGACCAATGGCAACCCTTAGTGCATGTGGTAAGAATACATCTAGATATCTTGGCTGCGTGATAAAACCTAACTTAGAGAAGTGCATAAAGTGTTCCTTATAGTACGACATTTTAGATGGGAGTGGCTCTAGTGGGGTGATCCATTTATACCGAGTATAAATTTGTCATATTTCTTGGCGTATTACTTTATTACAGTCCTCATGAGAGATTAAAGTGTTATCAGTCGTGTGGTCGTACTTAAGGGGGGGGAGGTTATTAATGTCTAGACCGTTGGCAAGAAGCCAACTCACCATCATGCCATACCATGAGCTAGTATAGCCGGACTCATACAGTGCTCGAGAAGCCTTAAAGGCTTGATGGGATATTCTATCAAGTGGTTGGTTATGTATCCTGTGGATAAAGACTACAAGTTGAAAAAGTGCTTCTACTAACATAGGGGGTAGAGTGAACTCAGCCCTAATAATGTCATGTGGGACCGACGATTTGCTTCGGATTTGGCGTGATAACATCATCACCAATGGTCTCTCTAATTGCGTCCACGTGAAAGATGGTAGTCCTGGAGCCCAAACCGCTAATGCATACATGAGAGAGGGAGTCACTAATGAGTCAAAGAGCCACCCTTTAGTTCGTGGCTCTTGGAAGTATGCTTGGTGGCATTGTCTCTCGAGGAGTGAGAGGGATGCATGTCCTCTTGTAAGTCTATCCTTCGTTGTTTCTGTCCTCTTGCTTCGAAAATTTACCTGAGCGGGCACTAAAAGTGACTCCGAGATAGACATATGATCCAACCACCTCAACTGGGCTATGGGAGATAGTTAGGTGACACTTAGCTCTAACTTGGGCCGACGTGTGGAAGATAAGGACTTTAGTTTTCCCTAGATTCACTACCAATCCTCATTGTGTGCAAAAGTCATCTAAGGCATTAAGGTGCCTTTGTAGGTCGTGTTCGGATTCAAAGAGCAAAACTATGTCATCTGCATAGAGCAAGATATGCACCTGCGTATCCCCAAGGACTACTCCATTGCCTCCCTTACGAGCAATAAAATCTATGATCTCATCAATGTAGATCCCAAAAAGAGTCGGAGATAAGGGGCAACCTTGTTTTACACCAATAGTGCTAGTGAAACTATCGGATATGCCACCTGGGCATCGAACACACCCGGACACTTGTTCATATAGTGCATAGATAGCCCAAACCATATCATCTGGTATCCTCGAGCTCTTAAGCCTATCAAACAACCGCTCTCTAGAGACCGTGTCAAAGGCTTTGCGGAAGTCCACAAAACAACAATATAGTTTCTTCTTGCGAGCCTTAGTCTGGTCAATTAGGCATCTTAGTGTGAAGATATGATCAATAGTGGAGAAGGCTCGTCGAAAGCTAGCTTGTTCAGGTCCACGAAGATTTAAGGTCTCCATATAATCGCTAAGCTCTGCCTCCATTACTGCACCATATAATTTAGCAAGGGTATGACCTATCATAATGGTCCTATAAGTATTTGGGTCCATGGGGACCCCCCTTTATGTATGGGGGCCACTGTGTTCATGGTCCATTGTGGTGGAAAACCCTCTACGAGGGCACGATTGAAGATTAGAGTTAGCAAGGGAGCTAGGCACTCTCTCGCATATATGATGTGTTCTGCTCGCAATCGTGTGTGGTCCATGGACTTCCTATGTTGTAATTTCTTAATGACCTTCGTGACCCTAGAGGTCGTGAAGAGTGTCCCCATAGTAGGTCGGGGTGTAGAAGGCATTGGAATGGGTGGTTGGTTTGGGATTTGGTAAAGTCTCTCTGTATAAGTGTGCCAAGTTTCGGGATCTTCGATGGGTGTTTGTGGTCTTGGTTCCCGTAATCTCTTCCATGCAGTGGCACAATCACTACTCATGAGCATATGGTAGAGTTCCCAATATTGGGATGCCTCCCATGCTCGTCTCTTATGACGTGTCATCTTGCGCATTTCTTTACAAGCTTGTACTGACGTAATACTACCACTGAGTTGCTATATTGTAAGTTGTCTATGTAAGCACCTACAATCCTCATCATACCATCTATTTTGTGGCATAGATCCTACTTTACCTTGATTGGAGTGTTTCGTGTATGGGAAACTGCTAACTACTGTAGAGTGAAGGATGTGTGTGAGTTTCGTACTAAGGCTCTCTAAAGGTAGGGAGGGATCAAGGGAGGAGAGATGGGTGTGAACATGTCGAGCATATATGTCAGAGAGCTCATGTGTGAAATGTATTGTGATGTCATGGCGTGGTTGACTACAGTTGGTGACGTTAGAGATATCGCATTTTAGCTCGAAGTATAAGAAACTATGGTCCGCACCAATAGGACATGGGGCCACTCGGAAGGAGTTAATCATGTGGGTAGCTTCAGGGCGTCCTATTAGATAATCAATTGTGCTTTCCCCTCCTCCATGTGGGAAACATGTGAGCTCTTCCAAACCTAGCCACTTGGCCAAACCATTATATATGACCATCTGATGCCAACTGCCAAGTTCGAGCAAATGATGGCCAAAGCTCGTGGCGTCCGCACCTTGATCCTTTGATCTACGTGTGGTGCCTATGTCTAAAGGATCGACATTTACCTTTTCTAGGTTTCTATTCATTTGAAATATTGTGCATTGTCGGCATTGGGTTCTCGCATTAAAGTCTCCTACAAGGAATACTTCTCCTTGGGAAGAATATCGGATTATGTCATCCGATAGAGGTTCATATGGGGAAGGCCCATGTGGCACTCCTTCATCAACTAATCTCGCCTCGCCACCCAGATTATAACGAGAGCCTTTCAGGGGGAAGTAACAAATGGCGAAAAATATTGCCTTGTCCTTGCTTGTGGACACTTTCACCCACATAAAACGAGCTTCTGGGTCTGTGCTCAGTATTTCTATCCTATTATGTAGCTCCCTCCGAAACAATATTGTGACACCTCCAGATCCCCTGGTAGTGCATCGACGTGAGGTTTGTCTAAAAGCCAACTCCCAACGAAATCCTTTGACTCATGGGAGTCCCCTATTTGGGTTTTGGTGTGTTTCTACTAGGAAAACTATATCTAATTCCTTTAATATCTCCTCTAGGCGGCCGGGGTGTGTCCAGAGTGCGCCGTCACAATTCCATAAGGTGATCCTAAGTGTGTTTTCTGTCACAGGGGCCACACGTCGTCAATTAGTAGTGCAATCATTTATGATCACTCACCCATCTCGATAAAAGGCGCGATGCCCTTCTTTACGAGCTTGCCTAACCTTTGGCATACAACTCTTGCGATGCTCAATTTGCATCTTGGTGAGGTCTTCATCGAGATAGATAGGGTCCCCACCCAATCCTCGAAGAATTGGTCTCTTCTTAAAGAAAGTGATTCTAGAGTCTAAGTCTTTAAATTGAAGAAATAAGGCCCTCTTCCTAGTTGTGTCGCGTTCGGCCCTCCAAGCTTTGGTGATAGGTAGGATCGTTGTGTACCCTAACATTTTCCCAAGTGTTTGTGCATCCTCGTCCGAGGATGCACCTTCCTTGAGCCCAGTGACACGCACATTTAGACGTCGGGCCTAACGCATTTTCTCCTCTTCAAGGGTGGTATTAACAATATTTTCATCTTTTATTTCTTTTTTAATGTTTCTTTTAACCACATCTACCCAACCCGTTTTTGCTAACTCTATGTTATTTTTAACCTCCTCTTTAACTTTTTTGATCTCATCTTTTATATCCTCTATGGAGGATATTTCACCGTCCTCTCGGGATACCTCGACGTCATTAAGTTGTTGTTTGAGGTTTGTGTTTTCCTCTTTAAGTTTTTCTATTTCGGCCTTGAGGGCGTCTTTTTCCTCTCTACCTTTTTTCTTGTGGGTTTCGGCGTCTTTCACCCATTTTTTCATATCCATCTCTATTTCTGTTAAACGGTTAAACATATCTAAAAAGTCCTCCTTACTTATAGCCTCATCTTGTGTATACTTATGTTCCTTTCATTTAGACATTGTAGTGTCAATAAGAAAAAAAGATAAAATAAATGGGTTCGAGACTTAGCCGAGTTTGTGTGTATGTCGCAGTCACATTGGCATTTTGCACGCGACGAGCACACTAAAAGAACCCACAAAGGAAGGATGCGCTGCCAAGAAAAGAAACACGGCACTCGGCAATGTCAAGAACAAGAAGGAGAAGAACACAGCAACGGCAACGGCAACTACGACGGACGATGACGAACGGCAGTAGGTCGTCCAGCACACAGACGGGTAGTAGATGGCGATTGACGGCAATAGACGGCGAAAGACGTCAGTAGACGGCGACGGACGTTAGAGGCGGCAGCGCGGCAACAAACGACAACACGATTGGGGGGGAGAGAGAGAGTGCAGCACGGTAGCAGGCGGCGACAGACGTCGCAGACGACAGCGTGGCAACAGCAGCACAACCGTTGCAGGGACGTTGCACAAAGAGAAAGAGAGAGTAGAGAGAGAGTAGAGAGAGAGAGATATAGAGAGAGAGAAGGAAGTGGAGGAGGAACAAGGCAACAAAAAAGGCGACTATGACGGACGATGACGAACGGCAGCAGGTCGTCTAGCATGCAGACGACAGTAGATGACAATCGACGGCAACAGATGGCAACAGACGGCAACAGATGGTAGCGTGGCAACAGACGGCGACGGACGTCAGAGGCGGCAATGCGGCAACAGACGATAGCACGATGGGGGGGAGAGAGAGAGAGTGCAGCACGGTAGCAGGCGGTGACAAACGTCGTAGACAACAACGTGGCAACAGCAACACAACCGTTGCAGGGACGTTGTTGAGAGAGAGAGAGAGAGAGAGAGTAGAGAGAGGGTAGAGAGAGAGAGAAGGAAGTGGAGGAGGAACAAGGCAACGGAAACGGCGACTACGACGGATAATGACAAACGGTAGCAGGTCGTACAGCACGCAGACGGCAGTAGACGGCGATCGACGGAAACAGACGGCAGCAGACGGCAGTGCGGCAACAGACGGCAACAGACGGCGATGGACGTCAGTAGACGGTGACGGACGTCAAAGGCGGCAACACGGCAACAGACGACAACACAATGGGGGGGAGAGAGAGAGTGTGCAGCACGGTAGTAAGCGGCGACAGACGTCGCAGACGGCAGCGACGGCAACGTGGCAACAATAGCACGACCGTTGCAGGGACGTTGTAGAGAGAGAGAGGAACATAAGATTCAATTACGATGTCAACAACGATTACAACCGGCCAACTGGCAACAGACCCAAAACGGAGGTCCCACACACACACACGAACTACACAAAGAACGCACAATGGAGCCTCTACTGGAAGCACACGGACCTACGCATAGCAGAGGCAACCGACACAAAAACGTAGTGGAGGGCAACGATTCAGGAGGAGAGAGCTCGGTCCCTAGTCCGACAGCACTTCATCCTCGCCAAAACGCGATACCTATCTTCTTCTTCTCCTCTCCCTTTTATAGGTCGCTGAGGAGGCCGTTACATCCAAACACATCAACTTTATTCTTTGTCCTTTCGGATCGAGATACACATCAATTCCCTAGACAATTAATACCCTTCCTAGTACATATGTACATCAGCCGATCTATCCCTAGCTATGTACAATTCATAAACGCACACGCACGCAAAAAGGATTGGATCACGCCTCCTCCCCTCGATTCCTCCTAGGGGCGGTTTTCTCCACAACACTGTATAATCTCTTCTTCAGCCGGTACACCAAGTGCTCCTTCCCTTTCTTCTCAAATCCTTCCAGTTGCTACATGTAGATCTCCTCTTCGAGGTCACCATGGAGGAATGTCGTCTTCACGTCCAGTTGCTCTACCTCGAGGTCCATGCTTGCCACTATGCCCAGTACCGTCCGGATGATTGTCATCTTTACTATTGGGGCAAAGATCTCATCGAAGTCCACTCCTTTCTTCTGCTGGAAACCCTTCACCACGATTCGGTCCTTATACCTTGGTGGATTTCCGGCATCTCCCGGTTTCAACTTGTACACCCACTTGTTCCGGAGTGCCCTCTTTCCTTTCGGCAACTCCACCAATTCGTATGTGTGGTTCTCATGCAAGGAATCCATCTCATCCTACATGGCACTCAACCACTTGCGGATGTGGGTGTCTCCCCTTGATTCTTCAAAGCTTTCTGGCTCCCCCTCATCGGTTAGCAACACATGCTCTACATTTGGAAATCTTCGGGGGGCTCTTCTCTCTCGGAGAGGATATCTCCATCCATGGCTTTCGGGAACCGGCTCCTCTGTTTGTTCTTCATCCGAATCCAATTCGGGGTCCTGTCCGGTTCTTATTTCCGCTTCCTCTTCCGATTACGCACGTGCGTATAGAACGAGGTGGGACCACATGGGACTTGGACCGAGGAGTAACCGATCAGGAGTAGGAGCAAGAAAGACAACGGTCGTGCTTCCACACACACACACACACAGATACACAGAAACCACAACCGAATGAAACAACGGAAACGAGACGAATGCATATATATATGTTGAGAATCAAGCTCAACTTGGTCTAGTGTGTGAACTCACCTTGAGAGTGAAGAGACACTCCAACAGTCAAGAGTCACCATTATGTCACCACCTTGTATTCTAGCATTTAGTATGAGTCATAGAATCATATTCTATGACACATAACTTATGAGCTTTCACATTCCCCATGCTCCATGAGTCTTGTAGTTAATGAAGAGAGAGGTTGACTACATAAAGCACCTTCCTCCCACCTTGTATAATGTTGAGTCTTTCTCCTTTGTTAATATACTTTAAACCTTGCGTATACTCTATGTCTCTCTCTCTCTCTCTCTCTCTCTCTCTCTCTATCTATCTATCTCTCACACACACACACAGTTCATGTTGGGAGACAGGTCCCTCCAGATGGGAAGGGAGAAGAACAATGCCAATGAACAAACTCGGCCGAGGCCGAAACCGGATGAGGAGTACCCGGCTACGGAGAGCCGGATGGTGCAGACCCGGTGAGAACCGGATGAGGAGTACCCGGCTACGGAGAGCCAGATGGTGCAAACCCGGTGAGAACCGGATGAGGAGTACCCGACTACGGAGAGCCGGATGGTGCAGACCCGATGAGAACCGGATGAGGAGTACCCGGCTACGGAGAGCCGGATGGTGCAGACCCAATGAGGAGTGCTCACCGGATGAAGAGACATATTCGTAAATATGTTTCTGAGAGTCCATCATGGCTATATTTGTAAATAGCCGAAAAGTCATATCAGTATAAATATGACTTAGGGCAAACTTTTAGTTTTTTGTTGTAATTCTTGTCTGCGTGAGATCGGAGCGCGTAACTGTGTATAGAGAGAGAGAGAGAGAGAGAGAGAGAGAGAGAGAGAGGAAGAGGTCGTTGCCTCAGTTGTAACCGCCGCCTGTGGCGAAGACCGTGAGCACGAGGTCGTTGCCTCCATGAACTCAATGTTGTACATTCAAACATAGTGATAGTTTGCAGTCTGTGGGCTGTTGTGGTTTTTTCCCTAGCTTGGGGTTTTCCACGTAAACATCCTGTGTACACTTCTCTTCTTTGTGTCGTGCATTCTTTATTTCCCGTTTTCTGTGTATGATTCTAAGCTCGGTTGTGGCCGAGCGTTGCGTATAGGGAGAGTGCAGTTCCCGTCAGTTCACACCTATTCCGCTTCACAAGAATCTATCTCTTGATTCTTTACATGGTATCAAAGCGATTTGGTAGCTCGATCTAGCCCATTCACCTCACCGTGATCGTGTGTTGTGCTCCACGCCAACGACCAAGAACCGGCTCATCGCTATCGTAGCTTCGCTACATAGCACGCATTCGAAGAGAGAAGAAGAAGAAGAAGAATCGACACAATGAATACTCAAATGGGGAGCGCTCTCCCTACCGAGAAGTTGGATCGAAACAACTTCGCATCTTGGGAGTACAAGATGCACCAATACCTTGTCGGACAAGGCTATTGGAGCTACATCAAAGGAGAGCATGAAGATCGACCTGCCGAAGCGGCTCCTAGATACGCGACATGGGAGCAAGCCGCAAGCCGCGTGATGTATTGTTTGGTGACATGTGTTCACGACCACATGCTCGGTTACATTCGAGAAGCCAAGACACTGAAGGAAGCATGGGAAAATCTACGAAAGATTTTCGCCGCCAACACGACCGCGAGGAAGCTTCAACTCCGCCAAGAGTTGAATAACATTCAACAAAGGGACATGTCCATCACGACATACACCTTGAAGATCAAGGAGCTTTGCAACTCGCTCGGCTCAATAAGCGTAAGTATAGATGATGATGAGATGGCGCAAATATGCCTCAGTGGCCTCGCACCATGGTTCAGCGCGATGCGAACCGCCATTCTAGCACGAGAGAAATCTCCCTCCTTTTTCGAGCTCCAATCAATGCTATTGGTCAAAGAAAACCACGTGCATATAAGGAGCAATGACTTGGAAGGCCACATGCTCTACATGCACTCTAATGGAGGAAGAGGACGCGGAGAAGCGAGAGGCCGATTCAGCCAAGGACAAGGTGGATGAGGTCCGACCTACGACAACAACTCCCAATTTTGGCCGCAAAACGGAGGCCAACGAGGAACCTTCGCAAGAAGGGGGAGCTTTCACTCCAGCCCGAGCCGTCAAAACGCAACCGAATGCAGATATTGCGGAAAGCTCGGCCACCACGAAGAAGAGTGCCGAAAGAAGATGCGTGAATCGGCTTCCACAAGCCGACAACTCACGAATTACACGCACAATTCCGACTACGAAGAGTATAGCGGAATGTACGGGCACAACTCCGACTATGAAGATCGTGGCGGAATGTATGCACACAACTTCGACCGTGGCAAAATGTTCATGATGAAACATAGAGCAAACTCTATGTTGGCCGCTACCTCAACTAGTGTCCGGTCCAGAAGACGTATGGTTCGTCGATTCCGGTGCCTCGAACCATATGACATCGCATCAAGAATGGTTCCGAGAACTTCGAGAGACGGAGCGACCCGGTTATGTCGAAACCGGAGATGACACTACGCACCCGATTCGGCACATCGGCAATGTTCCGTTCGGAAAAGAAGGTAAGCAAAATTACATTAAAAATGTCTTGCATGTACCGACCATTACGAAGAATTTAGTCTCCGTCGACCAAATTGTAGAGCAAGGGATGCAAGTTCGATTTAATCAAGGCGGTTGCTTCATCGGAAAAAAGGGCCGACTCATCGCACGCGGACGAAGAGAGGGCCGAATGTTCATTCTCGACCCACACAAGATGAAATCGGCCATGTTCGCAAAGGGTATGAAAGTCGACTCCGACATAGAGTTGTGGCACAAGCGAATCGGCCACATCAATCTCAACAAACTCAAAGCAATGAAATCGAAAGGAGTCTTCATCGAACTCCCGACATTCAAAGAAAAGGAGATTGAAGGTGTATACGAAGCGTGCCAATTCGGCAAGCAACACTGACACCCATTCCCAAAAGAGCGGAATGTGAGCAAAGGTCTACTCGACGTAGTCTATTCCGACGTATGGGGACCGGCGCAGACGGGTACATTCAACGGATGCCGATATTACGTGCTCTTCATCGACGACTTCTCTGGGCACACTTGGATCTACCCGATGCGGAAAAAGAGCGAAGTGTTCGGACACTTCCAAACTTTCAAGAATGAAGTCGAGAAAGCCACGGGCCGACATGTACGTTGTCTTCGATCGGATGGCGGCAAGGAGTACTTCTCGGACGACTTCACGGCATATCTCCGAAATGAAGGAATTCGGCAAGAATTCACTTGCCGACACACTCCGCAACAAAACGGGGTAGCCGAGCGCAAAAAACGGCACATCCTCGAAGTAGCGCGGGCCATGATGAACGAGAAGCATATGCCTAAGTCATATTGGGCCGAAGCTGCAAATACGGCCGTCTACCTAATGAACTGGTGCACAACATCTGGCATGCATGAGGTCACTCAGCACGAAAAATACTTTGGAAAGAATCCGGACTTATCGCACATCCGCATATTCGGAGCGATAGCGTACGTGCACATCCCCGACGAGAAGCATCAAAAGCTTGACCCGAAGTCGGAGAAATGTATCCTCGTAGGATACTCATTGGAGCAAAAGGGGTACAAGTGCTACAACCCTTCAACTCGAAAATCTCGAGTAAGTCGAGACGTCGTTTTTGACGAGTCTACATCTTGGTACGCACCAGAGACAACTCCGACTCCGACTCCGCTCGACCCGGAATCTGCCGACCAAGAGATCAAGGATGAAGATTGCTCTACGCGCATGATCGAAGAAAGTCCGATCATGACCTGACTGAGTGGACCTCAAGAGCTATTGAGCGATCAAAGCACATCATGGTCTAGCTCGAAGATGGACAAAGGCAAGGCGAAAATGGCGGAATATGAAGACGATCACTTCGACGACAATGAATCGACTCACTCACTCGACAATGAGTTCGGTGGCTTCGATGTACCAATCGGAGCTAAGAAAGCCCTCATCTCTGCAAATGAAAAGCTTCGCCGATCCACTCGTGAAAATAACCCTGTAAGCCGATTCGGCTACAACGATTATATGGCGTACCATTACGCCTTTATGATGAAGGTAGCAACAGTACGGGAGCCGGAAACCTTTTCCAAAGCAGCCAAGGATCCACGATGGATCGAAGCCATGAACGAGGAGATGCATGCACTACGCAAGAACAAGACGTGGGATCTCGTTCCTACCTCACCACACAAAAAGGCGATCGGATGCAGATGGATTTACAAAGTGAAGTACAATGCCAACGGTTCCGTCCACCGCTACAAAGCGCGACTCGTAGCGAAAAGCTATGCCCAAACGCACGGAGTTGAATACGAGGAGACCTTTGCCCTGGTGGCAAAGATGACAACAGTGCGGACCGTAATTGCGCTTGCCGCGGCAAAAGGGTGGCACCTCCATCAAATGGACGTCAAGAACGCCTTTCTACAAGGCAAATTAGAAGAGGAGGTGTACATGATACAACCACCCGGCTTCAACTCGAGCACCCATCCGAAAGTTGTTTGCCAACTCAAGAAGCCTCTCTACGGCCTCAAGCAAGCACCGCGTGCTTGGCATTCGAAGATAACGCAATATCTTCATCAAATCGGCTTCCGTATGTCAAAATCGGACAACTCCCTCTACATACGAAGCGATTCCACAAGTCCGATCGTCATCATTTTATATGTGGATGACCTAGTAATTGGCGGGGAGCATCTCGTCGACATCAATAAGGTCAAATCCCTCCTTTCCGACAAGTTCGAGATGACGGACATGAAGGAGTTCCACTACTTCCTCGGCATCGAGGTAATTCGGACTCCGGCCGGAATCATGATCTCTCAACGGCACTACATCCTCAACTTGTTATACAAGTTTGCTATGGCTGAGTGCAAATCCGCGGCAAGCCCCCTCGATCGCAATCTCAAACTGGATGCGAACTCCGGCACCAAAGCGTGTGAGCCAACTCAGTATCGGCAACTCATCGGGAGTCTCATCTACCTCACGATCACTCGACCCGATCTCAGTTATCCGGTCGGTCTCCTTAGCCAATTCATGCAAACACCGCGTGATACTCACTTGGATTGCGCTAAGCGAGCTCTACGCTACGTGAGCGGCACAATGGATTGCGGCATCCTCTACAAAACCGCGATGCCAATACGACTTGAGGGGTACACAGACGCTGATTGGGCCGACTACAAAGCGGATAGAAGATCAACCTCCGGATTTGGTTTCTCCCTCTGCAGTGGAGCAATATCCTAGAGTAGCAAGAAGCAGCCTACCATTGCTCTTTCGAGTACGGAGGCGGAATACAGGGGCGCAGCCGTAGTTGCGTGTGAAGCCGTATGGCTCAAGAGGATTTTGAAGGATCTGGGCGTACCCATCAAGGATCCGACTTCCCTTTACTACGACAACATGAGCAGTATCTATCTGGCTCGGAACCCGGTGTTCCACACACGGACAAAGCACATCGAAGTGCACTATCACTTCATCTGAGAGCGCGTTATGGCTGGCGATGTCGACCTACAACACATTAGCACGAATCTTCAAACGGCTGACATCTTCACTAAAGCTTTAGGAGCCGACAAGCTATGGAAATTCATGACTGATCTCGGATTGACGATCCCTGACCTGCCAAGCTTGAGGCGGAGTACTGAAGACACTACGCAATAACGCGTAGATTCCGCAACCACGCAACGAAGCAGCGAAGAGCCGATCTACCGTGCAAAGCCACGAAGAAAGACGCAAGCTGAAGCACAAACTTCGTAACTACGCACAACGCAAGCGGGAGCACGGATTCCACAACTCCGCATAAAGCGAGTCGACGTGAGTCAATGCGGACTCCGGAACACAAGTTGAAGCAAATTTCGGATACCGTCTGAAACCGACCCAACTTGAGCTTGAGGGGGCGTGTTGAGAATCAAGCTCAACTTGGTCTAGTGTGTGACCTCACCTTGAGAGTGAAGAGGCACTCCAATGGTCAAGAGTCACCATTATGTCACCACCTTGTATTCTAGCGTATGAGTCATAGAATCATATTCTATGACACATAACTTATGAGCTTTCACATTCCCCATGCTCCATGAGTCTTGTAGTTAATGAAGAGAGAGGTTGACTACATAAAGCACCTTCCTCCCACCTTGTATAATGTTGAGTCTTTCTCCTTTGTTAATATACTTTAAACCTTGCGTATATTCTCTCTCTCTCTCTCTCTCTCTCTCTCTCTCTCTCTCTCTCTCTCTCTCACACACACACACACACACACACAGTTCACACCTATTCCACTTCACAAGAATCCATCTCTTGATTCTTTACAATATATATATATATATATTCTGATGAAAAAAGGGTTACAACCGGTAGGCCAGTGAGCGACAAATCTCCTACGCCTATGCACACGCACACAGAAGAGTGAGATGGAGACTTTGTTGGAAGCACTCAGGCGTTCCGCAGAGCAGAGTTAGCCTCCCGAAAACCTGCACAGAGCCAATACAGAGAAAGACGGAGGGGAAGTGCTCAGTCCCAGTCCAACAACACTTTGTCCTCGACAAAAACGATCCCCTTTCACGATTCCTCTCCCTCACTTTTATAGCCCAAGAGGGAGGTCGTTACAACTTGTTACATAATCTTTATTCTCTGTCCTTTCGGTCAAAGATATACCTCAATTTCCTACCTATCAAATCCATGCGACCTAGGATATTCACATCAGCCAACTTGTACCTAAATATGTACATTACAACAAAACCTGTGCCCGCGTGTAAGGGCCGGTTCGCTCACATCATTCTCCGATTCCGCCTAGGGATGGTTTTCTCCACGACATCCGCCCCCACCTAACCGCGCATCCACTGGTACGCACCAAAATAGACTCTTGCCAGAGAAGACCGGCCCGCACTTACCCTTCGTCCTCCGGATCGCCATTCGCTCCGAACCGGTCGTCCTCGCTATCCAGGTCGTCCGGGTCTGGTTCATCCTCGTGCCGCTTTTTGAACGCTTTGATCCTTTTCCCGGCCACCGGTACTGCCATCCTCGTCCCGTCAAGCTCCGCGAGATGGTAGGTCTTGTTGTCGTTGGCGCTTGTCACCACGTAAGGCCCGAACCACTTCCTTGCGAACTTCCGCATCACCTTGTGCTGGTTGTCGAGGTTGTTGTCATATACCAGAACCCAGTCGCCTTCCTTGATTTTCTTCAGCCTTAGTCAGTGAGTCTGATCGAATCGCCCCTTGTTCTTTGCCCTCGCGGCCCGCAACTTTTCCGCGGCTTGTTCCACATCCTCCGGTGTTCGCTCGAGCTGTTGGATCCGCGCCGCTAACAGCTCCTCCCGACTCATCTCGTCTCTCCAGTCCACCGTGTCCCATGAGGAGATCGTTCGCTCCATTGGTATGACCGGCTTCTGCCTGTATATCAGCTCCACCGGCATGAACCCGGTTACCGAACTGTGTGTAGTTCGATCGGCCCACAACGCATAGGGTAAGAGTTGCGGCTAGTTTCTGACTTGGCCTCCACATGCCCGCACTAACACTTTGACGATCGGCCCGTGTCCGCGTTCCACCTTCCCGTTCGCCTCCGGATTGTACGCGGTGGTGAGCGAGAGTTTAACCCCTAGCTGGTCAATCAACTCTTCAGCCTCTTGTGCGTCCAGTTCTCCGCGGTCGGCTACGATCTTTCCTACGCACCCGTACCGGCATACCACTTCTTCAATCAGAAATCGGTACACGACTGCGGTCGTTTTGTTCGGCAACGCTCGGCCTTCCACCTGGTTTGTCAGGTCCTCTCGAGCCAGCACTAGATATCGCATCTGCCCTACCCCCATCGGCATCGTCACTAGATCCACCATCCACTTGAAGTGGACGGTCGGAGGGTAGGTCGGGTGGAGCTCATCCTGATGTCGGACTATGGAGTGCATCTGACAGCTTTCGCAAGCCGTCACGAACTTATGCATGTCCCGGTATAGTCCCGGCCACCAGTACTTCCCCTTCAGCTTCTCGAATGTGGCCCACGTCCCGCGGTGTCCGACCCAGGGACTCTCGTGGAACGCCGACAGTAGTTCCACCTGTTCCTCTTTCTTCGCCACAACCCGGAGTGGGATGTCGTTTCTCTTCTTCAGGTGCTTCCATATGCACCCGTCCCGTAGGAAGAATCGGTACGCTTTCTTCCGAATCCGGTTGGTCTCTTCCTTCATCCACGCCACGTCCGGTGTCATTGTCTTCAGGCCGTTCTGGAGGCACTCCCCGTCGTACTTGCTCTCGTCGAACTCGTTAAGCGCCGGAGTGCTCCCCTTCCTTGTTGTTATGAAAGTCGTCTCAAAGAAGTCCACGCCGACTTCTTCATCCTTCGAAACCATCTCGTCCTCATCATCAAATCTCGCCCTCGAAAGCATGTCGGCCATGGCATTGTCTTTTCAGAAAATGTGTCGTATTTCCGGATTCAAGGACTTGATGTACGCTATCCACCTGAGCATTGCCAAGTCTGGCGTCACGCATCTGGAAACCACACCGAGAATCGGCAGGCAGTCCGTCTCCATTATTTCCTCCGTCCCGATTAGGTAGTCTTTGTCGGCCTTGACCACCGAAACGATACCCCAGAGTTCGCGTTTAACCTGGGCGTACCCTCATTGTCGTTCACTAAGGACTTTCGCGCCAAACCGGATGGGGAACCTCATGCCATTCTCATCCTCCTAGTTGATCACCCATCCGATTCCGGTTGAACTCGTGTCTACGGTCACGTAAATCGGAATGTCTTTACCGTAGACCGCTTTCTAGAGTGCCAACGCCGCAGCAAGTGCTTCTTTCATTTTCCGGACCGACTCCGTATGCTCCTCTCTCCACTCAAATTTACGCCCTTTCTTCAGCAATCCATAGAGCGGCTCCGCGACGTGGGCGTAATGCGGGATCCAGATGTGGTAGAACGCGCATGCTCCCAAGAATCTCCAGAATTCCGTGACCGAATTGCAGTCACGCTTCATCACAGAGATGGCCTCTACCTTGGCCGGTGACGGTTTCCGACTGAATGGCTCGCATAGGTGTCTGACGACTGTTACCGGCCGGCAAAGGAGTCCAGAGTGGGAAACGGAGAGCTAATTAAGTAGTAGGAATGTGGTTGTAATTAAGCTATGAGTGTGGACGGACGGACCGGAATCGATATGCCGTTCCGGATCCGAACCGATCCCGAACAGGTGCGGATGGCACCGTTTTGTAATACAGACCGGAAACCTATTTAAAGGCCCGGATACAATGTAATAGTTAGCGGTTAATTAATGAAAGCTTAAGCGTCGTTATATCTCTGTGTCATTTGCCGTTCTGTCTTAATTGTTATATCTTACGCGTGTTGTGAAGACGATCCTAATACGTAACTTAACTAAGTCGGATTAAGCGTTGAAGTCTAATCCGGTTGCCGTAACACCCTTTGGTGAAGTGTCTCACGTAGACACCCTGTGTTAGGCCGGTAACACATGGCACGCCCGTGGGACAGTACCTTGTACGTCGAATCCACAACCGACCCTTGCTATTCTTCATCCAAAATGTCCAAAATGCTCTGTTCGAGAGGCTCCAATGGTTCATCTGGAAGTGGTTGTTGTTGTTGTTGCTGCTATTGCTGCTCTGTTGCTGTCTGCTGCGGCGGGTCCGTTGGTGGTTGTTGCGGTTGCTCCTCCGTTTGTGGCTCTGACACCGGCGTCTCCATCGTTGCTCCCTGCGTCGTGGTGGTCTCCGGTTGACTGGTTCCCGGCCGGCCCTCAGCTGACGACGGTTCCTCATCACTAAGGTTAACCGTTGTCGCTTCCTGTGCTTTTTCTTCCCGTACCCGGGACCGCTCGTAGCTTTCAAACTGGATTTGAGCGTCCAGCCTATCGTCGTCCAGCTGAGCTACGAGCTGCCCGACCTACGCCAGCTGTTCATCTACCAGGACTTGGAAGTCGTCGGCCAGCTCGTCCCGTATGGCGGTGAAGTCCTCGGAAGTCAGCGTATAACAATCATCTCCTTCCTTCCGCCGGTTTGCCACATCCGCCCGTCGCAGCTGGAGTTCCGCCGCGTTTTGTGCCCATTTTGTCCACCATTTTACGGAGCTTTCATCAATCAAGTGCTTCGTCTGATTCAGCCATGCCCGGAGGATGGACTGAATCCGGCTCGTTCCCAATTGCGATTTGGTTTCTGCCGCTTGCCGTTCCTCCTTCAGTTGTTTGATGATTTTTACGTTGTCCTCCGCCTGCGCCTTGTAATGCGTCAGTTGCCTTTGATATGTACTTTGTAATTTCTGCAACACTGTAGACGCTCTCTCTTTGTCTTCCTGCTGCTGCTTCTGGAGCTCCATCCGGACCTTCTCCGCCTCTTCCAAGCGTCTTGTATTTTCCGCCCGTTCGTCGGCGATCGCCGTTGCGGCCCGATCAACTGCCTGCTGGAGCTCGGCTATCCGTTCTTTATGCTCTATTTCCAGCCGTTTGTAGTCCCGGTGCAGGTGCTCAAAATCATCCGTCTTTTGCTTGAGCCGTGCGTTGATCTGACGGCGGGCCCGGTCCTCGCGGTCCTTCTGCTGGCGGAGCTCTTCCTTTAGCCGTTCTATCTCTGTTTCCGCCGTTTTCCGCAGTTTGTCCTTTTCCTGCAGCACTTTGTCTTTCTCCTCCTTTAGCCGGTCGTACGCTTGATGGCCTTTCCGGAGGCTCTCCTCTACCCGGCGGAGGTTCTCAGCAGTCTTCTTTAATTCGGCTTCGGCCGCCGTCTTCAATTCTCGTTCACGGCTCCTTAGCGCTTCTTGTGCGGCAAGTTCCTCCTTCAATTCTGCAAGCTCCCGAGCTTGCGCCGCCTCTCTCACCGGAACGGTTTCCGTTGCCGGGGTCTTATTCCTATGTACAGGTCGTTCCGTTTCATTATTCTGTACACTTACCGGAGTCACCGGTGATTGGATCCTAGCCATCTCTATCGTGACCTGATCCAAATCTTTCTCAAGGCACCGGATTCTGGACCGGGCCGTCTCTAGTTGTTCGGTTGTGACGAGCAACCGTTCGCTTTGCGCTCTTTCTTCCGCCTCTATATACCCCACTGCTCCGGCTATCTGTTCGCCTATCCACCGGAGCCACAGGCTACCGGTGCCTTGTTGTGCTTGCACGGAGGTTTGATAGATGGGCTCACTTGTAGAGGGGTGGTCCCGCCTGGTTGCGCCGAGTTGCAGTTCCATTTCTGCCCGTGGACCATCCTACTGTCCTTGGTCCCCTTGCGCTTCTTCTTGGCTGACCGAGGGAGGCTGCAGTGACCTTTCCGGCTCTGGCGGAATGGGACTTGCCGGTGTTGCCGGTGGTGCCGGGGCTTCTTTTTCCGGTTTCTTCTGCACCGGTTCCGGTTCCTTCCTTGGCGTAGGAGTCTCAGTATGGGGAGCCGGTGTTCCCTCCGTCTGAGGGTCTGAACGTTTCCCGGCTGTCTCAACGGTCCTTGCCGACGACCGTCGCTGAAGGTGCTCCGTAGGCTCCTCCTCTATTTCCTCCTCCTGAGCTCCGGCATTGAGTTTTGCCGCCAAGGGGTCCACTTCTCGATTCACCGGTCGGCGGAGTGTGACCTTTACGGACCGTGCCAGTGGTTCCTCCTGCGCCTCCGTTGGGCGCTTCCGGCTGCCACTTCCTGTTGCCGCCTGGTCTGCCACCGCCGCCTTTCCCTTACTGGCCTTAGAGGCCAACAGCTGTTGCCGTTTGGAAGCCGTCCTTGGGGTGCCGTCCGGCACTCTTCCTCGCTTCTTGGGCTGGACAGTCTAAACGGGTGGCACCAGCAAGGTGAGCCACTGCGTTACGGCATGCCATATCCTTCGTCTGTCTTGGCCTTCTTTGCCGTCTTTGCCTCTAACGATCTCGATCGCCGCACACAACCCGTCTGCGATCAATACCGGCCAATCCACCTTGATCCCTTCATAGGTGGCGATGATCATCCCTGCCCGGTTCTGCGGCATGATAGGGGGTCTAGGGTATACGTGGCCGTATTCATGGAGCACACAAGCAATTTCGCGGAACAGCATATCTCCGCCACCCTGTGTCCGATAGCCCTTGCTGGCTAGAGAGTACTCACCAAAATACCTAATGAGTTGCTCCGGGGTTGGATTGTCGATCGTGAGTATGCCTCCCTCCGGAAGGCCTGTTAACGCTCGAATCGCCTCTGCCGTTATGACCTCTGTATCGATTTCCTTGATCACTTTGTCGGCTTCTTTGTGTGGCGGTACTTCCATCATCATCAGGAAACCCTCGAGCCCGTGTTGCTTCAGCCATGTCTTGGCGGCTTCCGACAGCGTTTGCGGGTGCATTTCTGTGTCGGGGTCGGACTGCGGTGGCGAGGATGGATGGTGATGAGAGCGGGGTTGAGAAAGAGAGAGTTCAGAAGGTGGGGGTTCTCTGTGCGCAGGTTCTCTTCTGATAATCTTGCAGCGTTTCAGTGCTTCTGTGCTCCTTGGTTCGCGAAAATAGAGGGTCTCTACGCGCAATGGTTTTTGTCTGTGCATTCTGGCGCCTTTTTCGAGTTTGTGCATGTCGCGTACTTAAAATAGCATTTTGTCCTGTGGTGGCGCTTTAAATGCCCACTACGTACCTTTTCGCTCCACGCTCTTTCATCCATTCCTTCCTCGCTTTTGCATGATTGTTTTTTTTTTTCTGTTATTATTATTATTAGTGTGACGTCACATGTCCGTTGGTCCTCCCGGACCCTTACCGGCCACATTCTCTCCGGTTACCAGCTTGCCGTCTCTGCCGTCTTCGTGGTTGCCGTTGGTCCTTTGCTCAAACGGGTTCTTAGACATCGGTCCTCTATATGCCTTTAACCGGAATCCATTCACCCATTTGCCCAGCACTTCGCCGGCAAGTGTCCCCAACTGGTAGGACCCATTATACTCCCGTGTTAGCCAATATGGTCCGGTCCATCTAAACCTTAGTTTACCCGGCATCTTGCCCATTCGGGTTTGGAATACTAGCACTGGTTTGCCAATTGCGAACATTTTTTCGTTACCTTTCCTGTGCCGGTCGACGAATGCTTTCCGTCGCCGTTGCTCTAATTCTAAATGTAGGATGTTGGCCAACCGTTGTTCCTCCAGCTCACACAGCGCTGTCAACCTTATTGTCTCCGACTCCTTCTCGTTCAGCCGTTCTCGTAGCTGAATCCGTAAGCTAGGTACTTGAAATTCTACCGGCATGACCGCCTCGAGTCCGAACGCCAACCGGAACGGTGTTGTTCGGATGCTCGTTTTGTATACCGTCCGGTACCCAAAGCGCGCTATGTAGCTTTGTGTCCCAATCTGTCCGGTTCTCGTTGACGATCTTCCGAAGGATGTTCTGGAGCGTCTTGTTTGTTGATTCCGCTAGTCCGTTCGCCTGTGGATAGTACGGTGTGCTTCGTTTGTGGACCACGGCATAGAAGGTCGTTAGGCTTTCCACCACTTGTCTGAGAAAATGCCCCCCTTGGTCACTTATCAATTCAATGGGGCATCCGTAACGGCACCAGATGTACTCATATAGAAACTTTGTCGTTGACGCAGCGGTGTTATCCCGTAAAGCTTTGGCCTCCACCCATTTCGTGCAGTAATCCGTAGCGACGATAACGTACCGATTACCCGTTCTCATTGCCGGTGGCTTGAACGGTCCTACAAAGTCCAGCCCCCACTTTTGGAATGGCTCGAGTGGTAGTACCGGCTGGCGTGGCATACGAGCTTGCTCCGTTGGCTGACCTATTCTCTGGCATAGGTCACATTCTTTTGCGTACCGTACCGCATCTCTTAATGTCGTTGGCCACCATAGGCCACTTTGCCATATTTTTCTGGCTGTCGCATCTCCGGCATAGTGACCTCCGACAACTCCGCAGTGGCCTTCCCTCAGTATCAGTTCCTTTTCATCGCTGCGCACCGCCCGTCTCCATATGCCGTCAGCTCCCTTGTGATACAGTGTGTCTTGCAGTAAGCAGAAATGTCGGCTTTGTACCGCCAGGCGTTTCCGTTCGTCCCGGTTCAGCTCTTCCGGAGGCAGTCCTGTGCTCAGAAACTGGTGCATATTTGTGAGCCACTTGTCTTCCTGGGCCACTGTCTCATCTGTTGCCGTCTCCGTAGTAACTCGAAACAGCTCCGCATCCGGAAACTCATCCGGTACTCCATCACCCGTCTCTCCGGACTCCAATCGGCTTAAGTAATCCGCTACAGCATGCTGTATACCGGGTCGGTGGAATATTTCAAACTCGAACTCCTGTAACAGTAAGGTCCACCGGGCCAATTTGCCGGTGAGTGACGCCTTGGACACCAGGTAAAGGAGTGCTGAATGATCTACATGGAAGGAAAACTTCCTTCCCAATAAATAGTGCCGAAACTTTGTCACACTGTAGATCATTCCTAGAGCTTCCCGTTCCGTAGTAGAGTAGTTCCGTTCTGCTTGGGATAGCTTCCGGCTGGCATAGTACACTGGCCGATACCATTTTGGCTCCGTAAGCTGCATAAGTACGCTTCCGATTGCGATGTCGGAGGCGTCCACGAACACGTGAAATTCTTTACTCCAATCCGGAGGCTGTACTACCGGTGCCTGCGACAATAGTACCTTGAGGGCCTTATACGCCCTATCCTCAGTATCGGTCCACTGGAATGGTGTCCGATGTACGGTGGCATGCAATGGTGTAGCCAGGTCGGCCAAGTATCGGAGCATCCGGCTGTGCCACCGGATCTGGCCTAAGAACCGGCTCAATGCCTTTGTCGTTGCCGGCGCCGGTGCTTCTAATATGGCTTTCACTTTGTCCGGGTCGACTACTATACCTTCCTGGCTTACGATATGTCCTAATAAAGTTCCACTGGACACGCCAAACACACACTTTGCCGGATTCAAGCTTAGCCGGTACGCTCTACACTTTTCTAGACAAAGACGGAGGTGCTGAAAATGGTCCTCCTCCCGGCTATAAACGGCGAAATCGTCAAGGAAAACCTGCATAAAAGCCGGTATATATTCACCAAAGATTTCCATGATGATTCTTTGAAACGTTGCCGGTGCCGTTTTGAGTCCGAACATCATTACTACGGCCACAAATACCCCCCATTCGGTGACGAATGCCGTTTTCTCCTGGTCGTCGGGGTGCATCCGGATCTGATTATACCCGCTGAATCCGTCTAGGAAGCTATAGACCTCATGGCCGGCGACGGCATCCAACACTCCATCTGTGAACGGAAGTGGAAATGCATCCATTACCGTAGCCGCATTGAGTTTCCGGTAGTCCACGCAAACTCGAATTTTTCCGTTCTTCTTCGGTACGACTACGATCGGGCTCAGCCATGTCGCTTTCTTTACCGGACGGATAAAGCCAACTCTTATCAATTTGTCGATTTCTTCCTTGACCTTGGCAGCATAATTGGGATTCATTCGGTACCTTCTTTGTGCCACTGGTTTTGCATCCTTGCTCAAGTGCACTTGATGCTGGTATAACTGAGGGTCGAGTCCTCGCATGTCTTCGTATGACCAGGCGAATACGTCGCGAAATTCCGTGAGAAGTGTTATCATCGCCGTTTTGTCTCCAGACTTCATCTCCTTGGCGATGTGCACCGGTTTTGCTTCGTCCGTGGTGCCTAAATTCACCTCTTCCAGTTGCGATGCTTTTACGCGTTGTGAAACGGCCATTTCCCGTTCCAACGCTTCCTGCGCTTGCCGTAACTCCCGGATTGCGTCTTTATCCGGTTCTGCTTCCGCCTCTTCCGGTTGCGGTAAATACGGTGCTACGGCTTCGGCAATGTCAATTTCGAAGAGGGGTATGATCTTCGGGTTTTCCTGCAGGTATTGAGCTTCTTCTTCGTCCGCTAACCCTTCGAGCATGTTGATGCATTCTGCATACAACGGTGTACATTCCTTGCCAGTGCTCGTCCTTGGCTGTGTTGGTACCCGTACCTTGGCTTTTCCTCTTCGGAAGGTAATTATATTTTTCCGCCAATTCTGTTTGATATGTGCCGTTTTCAACCATGGCCGCCCCAGCAATAGTGGGTATGCGCCTTGTGCCTGTAATTGTAGCACTACGGCCGAGATGTGAAATGTATGCCCGCCGACGGTGACTTCTAATTTCCGTATTAATCCTGTCGGCCGCACTGAGCTTGTATCGGCCATCCGCAACCAGAACGGACACGGCTCCCACTCGTGGATTCCTAGGTCCTCACACGTCCGGAGGCTTATTACATTTACCCCAGAGCCTCCGTCTATAACTGTGCCGGGGAGTTCTTTCCCTTTTACAATGGCAGTGATTACCGGACTGCTGGTGTCTACCACTGTTGCTCCCTCCTCCGGATTCGAGAAGAGTACCGGTGCCAGTGATGGTTCTCCTACCGTCATGGCTGTTTTCAGTCCTTCCGTGAATCTAGGCACGAGTTGTAGGAGTCTTCCTAGTGGTAACGTAATCTGGCATTCTTGCAACGCCTGCCATGTCTCGTTCTAGGAGTGACTACCGCCGGCAAGCCCTGCGGTGTTCTCCTTTTGCTGCTGTAAGTCTGTGACATTCTGCTCGTTCGCTTTCTTTACCCATTCCGTTGCTTGTTTGCGGATGGTCTCCTGTGTCTCCCATTCTTTGGCCATGCCCTTCGATCTTGTGGTCACCTGCTGCAGGTCTGCCACCTCAGGGACTACCATATTTACCGCCGGTCGTTTTTCATAGCTCTTCACCGGGCATTGGTTACTATAATGGCCTTACTGTCTGCAGTAGTAGCAGTAGGCTTTCCGGGCATTGCTAGATTCAGCATTGTCTGTTGTACCCGGGGCAGGTCCTACGGTACGCGCGGGGTTTTGTACCGGTTGGCTACTTGGAGCGCCTTGTTCCGGATCCCGGGGGTAGCCGCCTTTTTTAAAATGCCGTTTTTTGTTAAAGCTCTTCTTATTACGGTACTCTTGACGGGGTTGCCCGTTATATCAGCCGTATTCCTCCCGTTCCCGGTCGTACTGTTCGTATCGTCTATTGTAATCCTGGTGCCGATCATGCCGGTCATAGTTATCTCGCCGATCCCCGTACCGGACATCATTTTCCCGTCGCTCGCCGTACCGGACATTATTTTCCCGTCGCTTGCCATACCGGACATCCTGTGCCGGTCGGTCACGGTCCATTCGCCGCCAGCGTTCGTCTTCTTCATCCCAGCTGCTGCGTGGCTCAATTTGTCGGACGGGCGGTGCTTGCCGAGTCAACAGATTATACTCGCACCTATCCGTCGTATGGCTCTTGGACTGACAGATTACACATTGCGTCCTCATAGTGCATTCTAGAGCCGAGTGTCCGGAATTCAAGCAGGTTGTGCACTGTATTGCTTGCCGAAACCGGAGGTCTTCATCGGACGGTAACGCCCGTTGAAGTGCGCCCAGTGTGAGCCAGGAGCTTGTCTTTTCCATCTCTTTCACCCGGTCAATGACCTGGTCGATGGTACTTGTACGGAAATCGATTACCGTGCAAACCGTGCGTAGGGGTTCCCGGAGCGCGTTTAGGAATATCCTCCGTAATTCCTCCTCCGGGGGTGCACGGGTAAGCTGACTATGCATCCGTTGAAACCGGATGACAAATTGGGGAATGCTCTCCCCTGCCTCTTGCCGGATAGTATAAAATAAGCCTACCATTACGGTCTGGTCCACCTCCTTTTGAAAGAAATGCATGAATTTAGCTTTTAAATCTGCAAAGGTGTTGATGGTAGACGGGTCTTGCGTCCGGCGCCATCTTGCTGTCGGTCCCTCCAATGTGACGCCAAACTCTGCTATCTTAGAGCGTTCTTCTTCCTTCGGTGTCAGTCGCTGGGACACATGGTTGGCTTCCCATGTCTGTTCAAATGCGTGCACATGAGCTTCCGCGTCCGGATCATCTCTATACTTAGAGTATTGGAACGGCATGTCATCGTCCAGTATCGGTGCGCGGGCTGGTAGTGTTGGTGCTCGTTCCGGAATTTTCTCCGGTGTCAGTGATCTTTCCCGATTTGATTCCGGTGTCGGTTGTTTCTCTTCCGCTGGTGACGGAGGCCTCTCCTCCTCGACTTCCGGTGTCGAAGGTCGTTCTTCTTCTGCTGGTTCCGAGGGTTCCAGCGTTAGCACTTCCGGTTCCGGTTCCGGTGTCGGTAAGGTATCCGATCCTTCGTCCGCCAGTCCGCCCGGGGTTTCGTTGCTGCTACGGTAGTTCGTGTGCATGCTGTATTCCCCTTCGGAGTCCGATTCATATGCTGAAAAGGCCTCTGCTTCGCCTTCTCCGTTTGCCAACGCGTGGAGAAGGGATTCGGTTTCTCGGAGGCTGCTTAGGCTGCTGCCGTCGTCCGGGTGCGATGTTTGCTGTAACCAGTGGGAGTCCTCCGCTACTCTCCGGATTACGTTGGAAAACGAGCGATCCGCTCTAATTTCCTGCGCCGCTTTCTGGAAAGCCTCGCGTCTCCTTTGCCTTTCGGCAAGGCGTCTAGTTCGATCTGTAACCAGGTCGTGCGTTGATCTAGACATCCATCCGTGCCGTCGTTCGCTGCAAAAACAGGAATCGTGGTCGCCAAAAACTGTGTTAACTCTTCGGGCCGGACAATGGCCTAACACAGGGTGTCTACGTGAGACACTTCACCAAAGGGTGTTACGGCAACCGGATTAGACTTCAACGCTTAATCCGACTTAGTTAAGTTACTTATTAGGATCGTCTTCATAACACGTGTAAGATATAACAATTAAGACAGAACGGCAATTGACAGAGAGATATAACAATGCTTAAGCTTTCATTAATTAACCGCTAACTATTACATTGTATCCGGGCTTTTAAATAGGTTTCCGGTCTGTATTACAAAACGGTGCCATCCGCACCTGTTCGGGATCGGTCCAGATCCGGAACGGCATACCGATTCCGGTCCGTCCGTCCACACTCATAGCTTAATTACAACCACATTCCTACTACTTAATTAGCTCTCTGTTTCCCACTCTGGACTCCTTTGTCGGCCGGTAACAACGACAATGATCTCCGATTGCCCGAAGGTGAGCCTCGCGCCCTCTAGTCTTTGCAGCACCTTTTATCAGTCATCGACGTGGACCGCCACAAACTTCCGGCATCCGTCCGGTCCAATTGTCTTGTCCTTATCCTCCATCGGGCATCCTTTGATCGGGATGTCGTATAAGAATGGCATGGTGATGTCCGGGATACAATCCCTTAGCACTTTGTTCATTGCGTTCACCATGTGGGCTACCGAGTTTGTCCCTCCTTGTGGAAGGGTACACATCCGTACTAGGCCGAGAGGAGTTTGCATCGTCGTAATGTCCCTGCTCTCCACAGCTAGCAGGAACTGATCGTATCCTGAGTACAGATCACCGACCGAGAAAATTGACCTTCCAGCGAAGGCCTCCACGTACTCGTCTATGGTCGGTTTGATTCTTGCGTTCCGAATGGTCACCTTGTTGACCGGTTGCAGGTCCTAAATGAAGCGCAGCGTTCCGTTCTTCTTGTGCACAGTAAACCACCGATTAGAATATGGGGCACTCGACGGTTCGAGGATGCCCATATCCACCTTCTGTTTCAGCAGCTCCATCAGCTTTGGGATGTGAGCTCTAGGTACTGGAATCGGTTTGAGATTCCACGGTACATGTGATACCGTGAAGATCACCATTGGTTCCACAATCGTCAGATCTACGCACCTAATCTCCTCCGGCGAGAATGCGAAGGACTTTCCGTGTCTCCCGAGTATTCTCCGAAACCGGTCCTCCTCCGCCGGCAGTAGAAAGCCACCCCCACCGACCTTGATCTCTCGTAACGTTATGTCGGTGAATCGGTGTCCTATGCCAACCGGATCTCATAAACTTGGGTCTGACGCGACCCCCTTTATCCGTAACTCGTTGCCCTCCGGCAAGGGTGTCACAATTGGCCTCACCTTCCGATCCACAGTCTTGTACTTCGTATCCACTCGGGCCGTCTGAGCCGACTCGAGTCTTCTACCGAAATCGGCGATGACTTCGTACATCTTTTCCGAACATACTGGAATCATCTGGTATTCACTAAGGCCCTCTCCGAACATCTTCCGTAACTTCCCCAAGGTGTCGTCAAGAGAGACCGCCTCCACGGCTCCGTTGATTTCCTCTTCGGGGGTGAGGACTCTGCATGCCCTGAGTCACTCTTCTGCCCGCTTCTTCTCCCGGCCAACGACGTCGGCTATCGTACAACCTCCGCTATCGGAGAACCAAAACTTCCTACCTATGTTACAGGTTCTTCTGCCTACTATACATGTGTGGGGTTTTTCCAGAATGTCCTGACTATCGCGTCCCCACGCCTTGATAGCCCTCTCTAAAAATCCCCTCGGCTTCTGTCGCCGAGGGTCTCGCAATTACGCTCGTGGTTCGGTCGTACCGTCAAAAACTGAATGGAGTGACGCCCATCCTGACTTTTGACTCGGGCATATGCCGAACTATTGTCCATCACCTTCATCTCCATGCGCGCCGCCATGATGTACGGTTCTCCGAGTATCACCAGATGCGAGGACGTCTCCTGAACGAAGAAGTGTTGATCGATCTCAACATCGCCGATTTTCACTCGTACATTTAGGCAGGCTCCGTGTAGCTCCTCCGTGGCCCGCGTTGTTGCCCGTATCTTCCACCCGTGCTTGGTGTTGATCGGCCACTTTCCCTTCTTGTAGAAGTCCATGGACATCAAGTTGATCTCCGAACCGTGGTCTAGCAATGCCACCACCGGCTCCTGGACATCCCCGATCCGAACAGGGGGTCTCCATAGTGGCCCTAACCCAATGTAGCCTCGAGTAGTGGCTTTCCGCCAACTCGTCCTCCAGGGCCATGTCTTCTAGGTGCGTCATTTGCACCTCCACCAGCTTCTCCGCTTCCGGCTCCATCGAAAGCCTTTTCCGCTTCACCAAGTCTACGACGGAGTCGTGGAACTCCTTCTTGGCGATACCGACCACTTCCGTAGCTCCAGGACCTTTCATAGGTCCATGGTCCTTTCGATCTCTGTGCTCAACCGGTAACCGGCCGTCTTGGCCTTGTCCAGTGCGCCAGATGCACCGACATCATTCTGCTTCGGCCCAAACCAGGTCTCATACCGTTGTGAGGGTCCAGCCCCCCCGGTCTTTCCCGCGCGCTTGTCTTCCACCAGAACCTCGTAGTTCTGGCACGCAACTTCCACGAAGCCCGTCTTCTCTTCGACCAGGTCACTCCACCCAGTTACCTCCCGGCCGTCTTTCCACGCGGTCCGCTTCCTCTTTCCTTAGCCATACGCCAGCTAGGCCTTCCAGCATCAATGGCCAGAACCCAGAGTTCTTCGTTTTCCGGACTTCATCACTCCCGGCCCGGATTCTCGCCGACGTTGAGTAATGGATGGTCTCCGCGTGGCGAGCCGCCATTTCCTCCATCAGTCGTTTCATCCCCCCTCATCCGACGTTCAAATCTAGGGCCCTCCGGGTTTCGCTAGCGTGTACCCGCCCATTCCACAAGTACACCACATTGGCCCTTATCGCTTCGGCGAAGTCCCCGCAGTCCTTACGGGTGTGGCCGACCGCGTCACACCACAAGCACTAATGCCTAGCCGGAGGCCTTCGGTCACGGTCTAGTTCGTCGTCGTCCCTCCATGCTTGTGCAATCTGGAGGTCCCTCACCATCTGAGTCAACTCCTTTAGAGCCGCTCCTCCGGACGGGCCTTTGACCACGCTGGTCGAAGTCGAGCCGGCCTCGAGCCAGTCTCGGGTCTCCTCCCTTCGCGTCGGTGGGGGTACCTTGAGCTTCTTTGCCGCAATAGAGCCCGCCCCCAACGAGCCTTTATCGACCCACTCACATCGTTTGTCGAAACGGTCGCAGACTCTCTTCATCACGGCCCAGTCGGCCGTTAGGCCGTTAGGCCGTTATCGGTCTCCAGCAGGAGGCCCACTTGCTCCCGGTCCCTCACGTCCACCGATTTAACAAATAATAGGACACGACTTGTGTCCAGTACGGTCCGGTTCATCGCTGAAAGACGTGCGAAGTGTTCTTCAAACTCCCGGAGGAGCACCAACACATTTCTCCCCTTTCGGGGGTCTCCACCCATTCCATGAAGCCCTGCTTCGATAGCCGAAGCGCGTCATCAAGCCCGTATTTCTCAAGAAGCTGACCTTCAAACTCTTCCCAGGTCTGGCTCTCAGCCCGTACATGGAGCACCTCCGCGTGGATGCCCGGCATCACCACCCGAGGGAATCCGGCCAGTCGCCTGTCTTCCGGAATGTCCCTCATCACCATTTCGGCTCGATAGGCCTCCAAGTAGCTCGTGGCGTCCTTTCCACCGAACCGGCCTATCGTGCAATGATTGCTTCAATAGCCCTATCAAGGGCACCTGTTCCTTCATGCGCACTCACTAATCGATCTACAACTGAAGCCATGGCTTCTACAAGCTCTATTCCCCTCATCTTTTTTATTCCCCTACCGCCCGTTTCACGTTGGGTTCACCAAATCTATCGCGTTGTTACACGCGTGCATATAGAATGAGGCAAGACCACGGGGATCTTGGACCAAGGAGTAAGTGATCAGGAGTAGGAGCAAGAAAGACAATGGTCTTGCTTCCACACACACACACACAGATACACAGAAACCGCAACCGAATGAAACAACGGAATTGAGACGAATGCGTATATATATATATATATATATATATATATATATATATTCTGATGAAAAAGGGGTTACAACCGGCAGACCGGTGAGCGACAAATCTCCTACGCCTACGCACACGCACACAGAAGAGCGAGATGGAGACTCTGCCGGAAGCACTCGGGCGTTCCACAGAGCAAAGTCAGTCTCCCGAAAACCTGCACAGAGCCAATACAGAGAAAGAAGGAGGGGAAGAGCTCGGTCCTAGTCCGACAGCACTTCGTCCTCGACAAAAACAATCCCCTTTCATGATTCCTCTCCCTCTCTTTTATAGCCCAAGGAAGGAGGCCGTTACAACTTGTTACATCATCTTTATTCTCTGTCCTTTCGGTCAAAGATATGCCTCGATTTCCTACCTATCAAATCCGTGCGACCTAGGATATTCACATCAACCAACTTGTACCTAAATATGTACATTACAACAAAACTTGTGCCCGCGTGCAAGAGCCGGTTCGCGCACATCATTCTCCAATTCAGCCTAGGGACGGTTTTCTCCATGACACCGTGTCCCCGACTTTTCCCAGTTCTGGGGACTCTGGTTCCTTTGTCTTCCACGTTCCGATTCAATAAGGAGTGCTTTGGGGTCGGAGATCACCTCTTTGTCTTTCCGACGCACCTCCTCATCTACCAAGCTCGACTTGATTCCTGCTAGGGACAACTGTTTTCCTTCCGGCCGGCGTTGCCCAAAGTGACAACTAACGTCTCAGCTATCCGGGAGGGAACCGAGCAAAAGTAATGCTAGTACCTCATCGGCAAGAGGTATTTCCAACGATGTTGCCTAGTGAATCATCCCCTTGGAGGCATTCATGTGATCCGCCATGCTGGAGCCATCTTGGTACCGGAGCCGCACTAGCTTCCGGAATACGGAAACCCAATTAACGACATTCTTGTTCTGGAACATGATACCGATCTTCTCCCAGAGTTCAAGAGCCTTGCTCTCTTCATTGAAGTTGTTGTACATGCTCATGTCGATGAAGCACCGGATGTATGCCATCATCTTCATGTGCATCACCTCCCACACCGTGGCGTCGATCTTATCCAGTCTCTTGTCCCCAAACTGAACCGGCAACCAAAGATCTTTAACCACCAGCATGTCCCTAATCTTCAACTTCCACACTGAGTAGTTGGAGCCGGTGAGCTTGAACATGCTGCCGAAAGATTCTTCCATTTTCTGTGTTGTTTGCTCTAATAACAATTTGACAGGAATATGCGGAATATTGCTCGGCCACAACCGAGTCTTAGGATCAACCACAGAAAGATGGGAATAGGAAGAAATGCACATATACACACAAACAATAGAGCAAGAGAGAGTACACAGGATGTTTACGTGGAAAACCCTAAAAGGGAAAAACCACGGGAGCCCACTAGCTCCAAACTATCACTATGTCTAGAAGAATACATCAAAAGGAACACAAAGGCAACGACCTCTTGCTCACAATCTTCGCCTGGGAATGGTTACAATAGAGACTCACTCTGTATCTCTCTCTCTCTCTCTCTCTCTCTCTCTCTCTCTCTCTCTCTCTCTCTCTGTACAACAGTTACTCGTACAATACAACCACTCTTACAATGATCTGCACCAACTCTAACTAGTGTTTGCCCTAGGTCATATTTATACTAATATGACTTTAGGACTATTTACAAATATAGCCCCAATGGGTTCTCAGAAACATATTTACATATATGTCCCTTCATCCGGTGAGAGGTTCTCATTGGGTCTTCCTTGCCTGGTACTCATCATCCCATCCGGAGGGACCGAAATCCCAACAGTTAGTATATTCTAGAAATATTGTACGGTATATTCTAGACTGGTATATTCTAGAGATATTTCTCAAGTATATTCTAGAGATATTCAATCTCAGAACTTGTATAAATACTTGTAACGTCCTTGGTCCCTTTCAAGGGATTCAACACCAGTCATTGACACATCAATCTAGTATTCTCATTTCAGGCCATATTGTCTCCTTCTTCATCTATGTCATGATGCTCTCATGTTCTTCATTTCATATCAGTCATAGCCTCGTCACTCATAGTCTCATCATCCATGTTTCTCCTTATTCCATGACACCTTTTGTAACTCAGTTATTGTTGGATGTAATTATATTTTTCACGAATATAGCTTCTTGTTCTACGCTCTGTGTGTGTGTGTGTGTGTGTGTGTGTGTGTGTGTGTGTGTGTGTGTGTGTGTGTGTGTGTGTGTGTGTGTGTGTGTGTGTGTGTGTGTGTGTGTCAATCATAAAAAATGATGAACATAAATGCTACATATGGCTCAAAATAGAAACACCTAATGATTTGCCTACTTTTGTAGTTGGATGTTACATTCCTCATCAAGATTCTAACTTTTATGCATGTTTGGATAAAGATCAACCTTTTGCCAATCTAGAAGATGATATTGCTTATTTCAAATCCAAAGGGGAAGTTATTGTCTTTGGTGACATGAATGCTCGTACAAGAAGTTTCCAACTTGATTCACAAGAATCTTTCATGCCACATATCTCAAGGATGCAAGAGGATACACAAATGTATAGCCGCTCTTCTTGCGATGAAAAAGATCCGGACCAATTTGGGAAGTTACTCCTACAAATGTGCAATAGTACCAGATTACTTATTACAAATGGTATTTCCCTATGACCCAACACTAATTCTTTTACATGTAGAAAACACAACGGAAATAGTGTGATTAACTATGTGCTACTTTCCAAAGGTATTTTGGATCGTATACATAAATTCTCACTTGGTGAATGAACACCGGAATCTGATCATAGGCATTATTGTATTGATCTCAAATGTATGCATAGGTTTGATTGTGAGAAGGCTATTGAAGATAATAAACAACCACACTTGAGCATGAACCTTAAGAGAGCGCCCATGTATTCCAAGATGGTTGAGGATATGTTACAAATGACAAAGATACAACATGGTGCCACATTAGAATGCAAATGGGAAGCTTTCAAGAAAGTCATTCTCTCCTATACAAACAAATGTTTTTCGACCAACCGCACATCTGGGAAATGCACCATGCGACTTAGCTCATATGCATTGCGATGTGAGACACGACATTAGGGCACAAGTGATGAGAGTGGTCGGCTATGCGCACTTTGCCCTAAACAAGTCCACGAGTCCAAGTATCACACTTTGATACAATGCTCTATCTTTGATCATGTTCGACCATGATTTCCACATCTCTTCGATCGAACCCAATCCTTGCATGAATTCCTCTCACAACCACAATGTGCACTGTCGATTGCAACATTCATTGGTAAAGTTCTTGAACATCGAGACTCACTACTCACTTTCACATGTATCACATGAAATGTAATATTTTTGGTCTCATAGGTCATATTTGACCTCCAAAGACGATAATATAATCTCTCTCTCTCTCTCTCTCTCTCTCTCTCTCTCTCTCTCTCTCTCTCTCTCTCTCTCTCTCTCTCTCTCTCTCTCTCTCTCTCTCTCTCTCTCTCTCTCTCTCTGTTTTGTCTTACATACACCATAGTTGTTAAAAAACGTGTATTCTACGTTTAGAGTACGTTTAAGAATACTGTGAAGTATAGTAATCTGAGACTATACCTCGCATCTCGGAGTCATCTGATGTATATGTTCCATCAGGCTGTTTCAAGGAGGTAATAGAGATAGGTTTATATTTTCGTTTGAACTAATTGAAGAATTTCTTATTAACTCGATCTTGCTTTTGTGACCAACGAGCAACATTGTGATAAATGAGGAACATTGAACATGCCTGTTGCTTTTCTTTTAAACTTATTTTTACCTGCTGCAAATCAGAAAGTAGCATGGATGAAGTTGTAATGCTACAAGAGCATGACGCAAATTGGCAATTTTTGAATTGTAGCGATACACCAAAGCTGAAACTATATTCATAAAGAAATTCTTTGTATCAAGTATGGCATCAACCATTTTACGAAGAATCAAACAATCATCTATCAAGTTGTATTTTGACCATATCTGAACAATTGACATCCGATGACTATCATCATATAGCAAGGAAGGAGGAATACACCACTACTTATAGTATCGCTTCTTATCAAATGTAACATTTAACTTCAAAGGGTCATGGTCAAATATCGTTGATCTCGAAATAATGCCAGGGGATCTGCCCGCATCCCAAAAGGAATTGCTGGCATGAAATCTATCTAGCCGAGACAAAGTAGCACTAACCACACTCCCATCTAATGTAGAAAACTATAGGGACCCTTGTATAAGTGAGGAAGACTGCACCTTCCATAAATCAAGCAGACCAAAAGCAAAACAAAAGGAGTCCCAACACTAAGCTTCCCAACCTGAAACTGTAGTAGTTGTACATCGTATTCTATCAGAAACATCTTCGATCATATTAAAATCGCCTCCCACTAACCAACAATCTGCTAACCCCGCATATTCCGCAAGAGACAGCCACAAACCCGCCCTCGTTGATGAGGAGTTAGGAGCATAGATATTCATTAGGCCAACCTTCTAAGACCCTATTTTTATGCTAAGAAATTGTGCACGTTTATTCATAACAATACCTGTTGAAGAGATAATAGATTGCAAGTGTTGTCTAAGAGCTATACATAATCCGGCCTGACGGCCATTGGGACCAAAGGCAGGAACCCAAAAATGAGTCCACCGTCCTGGTAAAATGGAGCCATACTTTTGAATCATATCCCTGCACAGGTGATGCTCTTGCAAAAAAATAGTACCAATATTAGTAGTACCTAAATCTGAACGTATGAGTCCTTTAAATCTACGAAAAGCCTTACCACCCAGACCTTGCACTTTCCAGGAAAGAAAATGTAGGCCATCCATATTACATAGGGTTTAGAGATGTCCTTTTCTCAGGAAGAGCATCCTGGCGTCCTTTCTTGGCACCCTCCTGAGCTCTCATTTGTCTTTTCAAGAGCAAATCCTTCCCTACATACTTACGCATCCTATATTCCTTGACCAACTTTTCAGAATATTGGATTGTCAAAGGGTCCTATGTAACTGTAAATTGAAATCCAGCATGAATGTGCTCTTGGCTCATTTCCATATCCCCTGGTTGTCCTTTAGACTTATCCGAATACACTTGTAGATTAGAGGCAACTTTTCCTTTAAGCTTATTGGATAAATCCGAATTAGTAGACATGACCAAAATTTGTTGATTCTCAGCAATTTTTATTGGTGGTTGTCCTACCACCAACTTTGGAAAGGATGTATCAAACTAAATAGAATTTTGAACTATCTTCTGTGTCGAAGAATCTGACTGGAGTTTTTGAGGAGAGTGGAATGATGAGTGACCCACATTATTCAGCTCTTGTGAACTTTCCTCTCCCATTTGGAGAGCATTATATGTATTCTACAATGGAGGGAATTCTTGCATATTGTTGATTGGCACTTGTGTAGGTTTATTTAGAGATACACATGGAGATGTCTTCTAATGCTCCACTGTGGTCCAACCCTCCGCTCTATTCTGATATAGAACTATAGTTGTGCTAGGTGTATGTTTGTTAATGTCTTCCTTGAATTTCAGGCAATATTTTGCCAAATGTCCAAACCCAAAACAACGGAAACACTGGTTCGGCAAACCCCTATACAAGATTTTCTGAGAATAAGGGGCCTGTAGAGGGTCAAGTAGATTGGGCAACAAAATGTTTGAGGGCAACCTTGTAGACTTAGAAATCAAAAGCTTAGCAGATGCAACCCCTAGATACTTATGTTCGATCCAACGTGGTCTATCATAAATTTCTAGAACCATACCAATAGTGCTAGCAATCACATGCATAGAAGGCAACCATTCTTTTTGTAAATTAGGAAAAACAACCACACATGTTTGATATGAATCAAAATCATGATGCACCTGATTTGCGGAGAAATTGTGACTCCACTTGTGAAAAGAGCTCTAACCTCCCTTGACTTCTACTGCTTTTTTCTCCAACAAAATTGGTGGCATACATTCCAACTCGAACTTTAATTGGTAGTAATTTTTGTTGGCATAAAAGGCCGACTCCCTCCACTTTGTATACTGGTGTGAGCTCGTCCACATAGTTAGGGCTTAGTATATAAGCAATAACCTAACATTATAAAGAATAATCTTCTTCACCGTATATCGGATATAGAGTCTCTGAGAGAGCAAGAGACAAAGAACATAATAGAGCTTCCATTAAAGCTTCAATTTGTGTATATCCTTGCTTCTCTTTTCTATGTTGTCTTTCTGATTACGAACTGAGACAAATCGTCATACATTTCCACATACACTGACGCCTCAACTGGTATCAAAGCGATTTGTTGCTCGGCGGCAACAGAAAAGGCCAAAAGAAAAGACCAAGTTCGTAAATCTCACTTTCGAAAGAATCATGGCATCAACATCCAATACATGAGTTGAGATCCAAAAATTCGACGGCAAAAACTTTTCCCTATGGAAGGAGATGATGCAGGACGTACTGATTATTCGAAGACAAGTTGAGGCCATTCGACACTCCGAAAAGCATGCTTCAATGTCAGCCGATGAGTGGAGATCATTGGACGAAATAGCACGCTCCACCATTCGAATGCACCTAGCCGAAAACGTCTACTTTAACATGGCGAAGAAGATGACAACGTTCTCACTATGGGAGAAACTACAAGCCGTGTATGAGAAGAAGTCCTCATCTTCAAAACTGATTCTGATCAAATAATTGTTCAACATGAAAATGAGAGAGACCGATCCGGCTACCTCCCACATCAACACCTTCAGTCGGGTGTTGTCAGAACTCTCCTCACAAGGGATCAACTTCGAAGAAGAAGTGAAAGCCCTTGCCCTCCTATCAAGCTTGTCGGCGAGTTAGGACGTATTTTGTACGACATACGCCAATAGTCAACTAATCATAAATCTGGATGAGACGATCAGCCAAGTCCTCACAAAGGACATTCAGCAAAAATCAATGGGACTTACCATAGATGAATCAATAGAAGCCCATCACTCGTCGAGTGAGTCGTTCAACCGCCAGAGTCGAATGAGAGAACAAGCTGAGAGAGCCGGTCGGAATCATAGTTCTAGCCATACGTCCCATTCGTGTCATACTCAAACGCCAATATTCGTATCATACTCATACGTGAAAAGGCTCCAAGTATGATTGAAATCCATACGCGGTACATAGATATATTATATATACATATGTTGTATATGGTGTACATAGTGTGTGTGTGTGTGAGGGGGAGAGAGAGAGAGAGAGCGTGTGTGGTCTAGAGAGAGAAGCCATGTTTTGCATGTGTGAGGAGACAGTGATTGAGTGTGTCAGGAATAGTACTAAAACAGAGATGGAATTAGTACTAAGAACAACAGTACTATTAGTACTAAGAGGACGGGACTGCGTAAGATTCCTGAGAGAGGAAGTGAGAAGAGGAGAGAGAGAGAGATAGCGAGAATGAGAGAGAGATAGTGAGAATGAGAGAGAGAGAGAGATGATGACAGCGGTTATATATTATGTGAAAAGATAAGTACAAGCGGCTAAGAGGCTTAAGACTGGCGTTGAACCAATTTGGTTCAAAACAATGCCTTGTGCCTCCTTTTATAGTGTTTTTAGGAATAATCCTGAAGCTTCTAGAATGTTCCAGAGAGATCTGGAATATACATCAATTTTCTATGATAAAGTATAAATGAAAATAATATCCTACAAAATACAATTCATAATCTAATGGTAAGAGCTCGACCCATGTAGCATAAAGTCATGGGTTCGAGTCTTGCCATGACACTATCTCCCCCTTAAAGACGACGAGTGGAACGAGTCGGCGCTAATTGCGGACCGGGTTTGTCCGGATACTTTCGGTGGAAATCAGCAAGAAGATCTTGTGCATTGGCAACATTCTCGACGGGTTCCCAAGTACGTTCGCTCGGACTATAACCGAGCCAATCGACCAAGTAATAAAGTTTGTTGCGAACAAGTTTGGAATCGAGGATGGCAGCAACTTCATACTCCGGGCCGGCGTCCAACTCCAGCGGGGGCGGCGGTGGTGTCACACGATCGGGAATGGTGTTTGCTTTATAAGGTTCAAGAAGAGACCAATGGAAAACTGGATGTATCTGAAGCTGCGGAGGGAGATCCAGGCGGAAGGTGACATCATTAATTTTCCCCGTAATACGGAAAGGACCGAGTCGTCGATAATCCAACTTGTCGCACGGTCGAGTAGTCTTGATGTGACAACGTAAGAGCCATACTCGATCTCCGATGGCAAAAGAGGAGGGAATCCGATGACGATCCGCATAAGTCTTCTGTGTGTGTTGAGCATGACGAAGGTGAGTAGAGAGATCCATCTGGATCTGGCGTAGCCTCTCCAAATGGTCCTCGGCACGAGGGTTGGTAGGTAGCTCCGGAGTGTCGATCACCGACCAGCGAGGATGGAAACCGGTATAAGCGAGAAATGGGGAGACCCGAGTCGAGGAGTGAATAGCATTATTATACGCAAACTCCGCAAAGTGGAGAATCTCAGCCCAATCGTCCTGTTGATAACTCAGGAAACACCGGAGATATTGCTCCAACGTTTGGTTTGTTCGTTCCGCCTGTCCGTCAGTTTGAGGATGGTAGCCGGAGGAGAGGTTGCAGGAGACCTTGAGCATCCTGAAGAGATGCTGCCAAAATTTGGAGACAAATTGCGGGCCTCGGTCACTGATAATACTGTCTGGTAGGCCATGATGCCGAACTACCTCACGCATAACAAGAGCGGCGGTTTCCTCGCTAGTGATGGCTTTAGTACATGGCACAAAATGTGCCATCTTCGTATATCGATCGACGACGGTTAGGATAGCATCGAACCCCTTCGAGACCGGCAGATCTGTGATAAAATCAAGACAAATAGACTGCCATGGCTTACTTGGAATTGGTAAAGGTTCCAACAAGCCATATGGATGGTGTCGTGGCATCTTTGCTCGGCAGCAAGCATCACAGGTCCGAACGTAGTCGTCGACAAAACGGCGCATGTGGGGCCACCAAAAAGATCGTTGCACTAACTCCAACGTCTTGGTACTACCGAAATGTCCCGCCGTATGGGTGTCGTGACAATGTTGGACGATTTGAAGGCGACAGGAGCAATCGGGGACATATACGCGCTTTTTAAAGAATAACAAACCATCATGATATTCGAATTGTCGGTAGGCAATACCTGGTTGTTGAGACTGAGAACAGGATGCCCGAGAAGTATCAATGTGCGCCAGGATGTCTTGAGCAAAACTATCTGTCTTCAAGGTTGCACGTATGTCATCGGTAATCCGTGAATCCATCGGGGTGTGAAAAATCCGCGTCGTGTGCAATCGTGTTGGTCCCAAGATTACTTGCTTTTGATTATCAAATGTTGCGTCACCAGGACGAGGTGCAAGATATGAACGCCGTGATAGTGCATCTGCTTTTCCTTGCTGCTTCCCCGGTCGATATGTGATTTTGAAGTTGAAACGCATGAGGAATTGCGCCCACCGAGCTTGTCATCGATTTAGTACGCGAGCGTTCTGAAAATAAGCAAGATTTTTATGATCGCTAAAGACAATGACCTGATGTGGAGAGCCCTCTAAGAAATGCCACCATTGTACAAATGAATCCACGATGGCTAATAACTCCTTGTCATGTATTTCGTAGTTGATTTCTGCGACATTGAATTTGCGCGAATGGAAAGCCACCGGATGCAACTCTTCTTTATCGCCTTGTTGAGAAAGGATGCTACCGAGGGCGAAATCTGATGCGTCGGCCTCCATGATGAATGGTTTGCTTGTATCCACATGAGCTAGAATCGGTGCTGATGTAAAGGCTTTCTTAAGATGCCGAAAAGCCATATCTGCTTCGATGGACCAAAGAAATGCTTGGCCCTTCTTCGTAAGTTGTGTGAGAGGTAAAATAATCTTCGAGTAATCCTGTATAAACTTACGGTAGAAGTTAGCAAAGCCTAGAAAACATTGTACATCTCGTACCGACCGTGGAATTTGCCACTCTAGTACAGTTTGGATTTTAGCTGGATCCATGGCGATGCCCTTTGAGGAGATGACGTAGCCTAGAAATTCCACTTGCTTGCAGTCAAAGCTACATTTCTCTAGCTTGGCATAAAGACCATTCTCGCGGAGTCGCTTTAGTACTAATAGTACATGAGAATCGTGCTCTTCCTGGGTCTTCGAATAAATCAACAAATCATCCAGATAAATGATCAAACAGATATCCAAGAGGTCTCTGAATATATCATTTGCCATGTGTTGGAAGACTGCGGGTGCATTGGTTAGGCCAAACGGCATAACAGTATACTCGAAATGCCCATACCGCGTGCGAAAAGCGGTCTTCCACTCATCTCCTGGTCGGATCCGCACGAGATTATACGCTCCTCGTAGGTCGATTTTAGTAAAAAACTTGGCACCATTAACTCGCTCTAAAAGACTTGATATAAGAGGAAGTGCATACCTATTCCGGATGGTGACTTTATTCAATCCGCGGTAATCAACGACAAGACAAAGTGAGCCATCTTTCTTCTTGACAAAGAAGATGGGTGCACCGGCCGGAGATTTCGAATGACGGATGAACCCGCTTGCCAAGTTCTCCTCTATGTAGGCTCGAAGGACTTCTAACTCGGTGGGTGACAAGTTGTAAATTGGTCCCCATGGTGGCTCGGTTCCTGGTTGTAAATCGATGGGACAGTCATAGGGACGGTGATGAGGAAGGGTACCGGCTTTTACCTTGTCAAATACATCGGCATAAGGATGATATTTTGCCGGAAGTTGTATTGAGGAGTCCTTCTTAATAGTGCTAGAAGGATGTACTGATATGGCAAATAGGAACATTGCCTCCTTGGGTCCTTCTTCGCGTAGTTGATGGAGTGAAATGGTCGAAACTCGGTGAGTTGATTCTTGGGGTGGTCGATATCGGACTTCTCTTGTTCTCCAATCTATGGCTGGATTATGTAATTCAAGCCAAGGTAATCCTAGGACAATGGGATGCTCTGGACTACTAATTATATTAAATGATATTATACACACAAAACTACCTAGGACAACTTGAATGGGTTCTGATTCTTCTACAATATTCCCGGAAGCAATGGGACGACCATCAATGACCACTACAGATGCGGGACAAGGAAGTTTTCTTAAGGATATCTGAGAAGCTTGGGCAAAATTTCGATCCATGAAATAGGAATTAGCTCCGGAATCTAAAAGTGCTAGGACGGGTACTGGGGGAGTACTTTTAGTACTAACAATGACTTGGGCTAGGAACACATTGCTAACTTGCTTGGAAGGAATGGAACCACTAATGGGCTGTACAGATCTAGGGTTGCTGTCCAACCAAATGGCTCCTATTTTGGCTAGACTCAATCGTTTAACTCTTCATCTAATTGACTAAGGATTTCAAATTTATTTGAGATACTTGGGCTATTAGTACTATGAATACTATCTGACACTCTATTAGTACTATTAATACTATCAGACACTCCGAAGGGAAGAATTGACTCGGGTTTAGTACAGGCGACGATTTGATTTACCTGTCTTCTTGGCCTATGGGGACAATTGATGGCGATATGTCCTGGTCCACCGCAATAAAGACATAATCGATTGGCACGTCGTCGTTGCTTTTCTTCTTCCGATAACGGGCCACGTCGACGCATGGTATCGATCTCCATCGGTGTCGAAGTATTTGCTTGAGGTATGTCTCGTGCAAACAGTTTAGCCGCGACTGCGGCATAAGTGGGCTCTGGCCTAGAGCGTGGTATCTGTAATTGACGTTCTGAACGCCGTTCAAAAAGGCGGTTGTCACATCGAACTGCTCGACTGATTGCCTCCGTAAGAGACTTTGGTTCTTCGGGGAAAGTTAGAAGTAGATCTTTGACATCGTTTCGCAAGCCATAGCGAAACTGCTCCATTAGTGCTTGATCATCCCAGGGTATATCTGAAGCAAGTAGGCGGAAATCCGCCGCGTAGGCAGAGGCTGGACGATCGCCTTGACGCAATCGCCGGATCTTGTTGATCGCCGTCCTGATGTTGTCGGTGTCTCCAAAGCAGGCTTTAAACTCACCAATAAAATCTTCAAAGTTATTAAGTAAGGGTGATTGTTTTTCTAGAAGCGGAGCAAACCATGCCAAGGCTGAGCCGCTAAGTAGCGTGCCTATTAGGCCGACTCGAGATGCATCAGTGGGATATCGGGAAGGATGCATCTGGATGACTAAGCGTACTTGATTAAGGAATCCCCGGAATTGCGAACGCGTTCCATCAAATTTCACAGGAAGTCCAATCTTGGGCTCTTTATGAAATCCTTGGGGACTGGATCCTTGTTGTTGCAACGCTGCTTCGAGTTGTTGTACCCGTAACGCTAACTCCCCAGGTTGTTGTTGCGTTTGTTGTTTTTCCAGAGCGATTTGTTGCAGATCCCCTATCAGCCGTTGGTTTTCTTGTTCCAGGGCAACAAACTTTTCTTTTAGGCACTGTAGCTCGGAGAAAACGGATTGGTATTCTTGGGCGCTAACAGTAGCCATAGTATAGGGAAAAGGGTAGGAGGATGAGGGAGAGTGACAAGTAGGCTAGAGGAAGAAAATTGGTTCAAACTGTCAGGAATAGTACTAAAACAGAGATGGAATTAGTACTAAGAACAACAGTACTATTAGTACTAAGAGGACGGGACTGCGTAAGATTCCTGAGAGAGGAAGTGAGAAGAGGAGAGAGAGAGAGATAGCGAGAATGAGAGAGAGATAGTGAGAATGAGAGAGAGAGAGAGATGATGACAGCGGTTATATATTATGTGAAAAGATAAGTACAAGCGGCTAAGAGGCTTAAGACTGGCGTTGAACCAATTTGGTTCAAAACAATGCCTTGTGCCTCCTTTTATAGTGTTTTTAGGAATAATCCTGAAGCTTCTAGAATGTTCCAGAGAGATCTGGAATATACATCAATTTTCTATGATAAAGTATAAATGAAAATAATATCCTACAAAATACAATTCATAATCTAATGGTAAGAGCTCGACCCATGTAGCATAAAGTCATGGGTTCAAGTCTTGCCATGACAGAGTGTATATCTAGACTCTAGAGAGAGAGAGGAGCTATGGGTTTTGTCTGTGTGAGGGAGTATGTAATATGTATATTAGATATCTAGATTTTGTAGAGAGAGAAAATCTGTCAGTTCTCGTGTGAGAGAGAGAGAGAGAGTGTGTATGTGTGTCAGATGTCACTTCTATTCACTAAATATTATGAATATCAAAAATTTAAAAAACCAAAAAAAAGTCAAAAGAAAAAAAAAGCCAAACGAATATCGCGTATCATACGCGTACGTTTGCAAACGTTCGCGTACGTCCAGTAAATTGGACGTACGCGAATATTAGGAACTATGGTCGGAATACCAACCGATCAAAATCGAGGGGAAGCCAACAGCGGTCAAAGTCGAGAACGGGTCGATCAAGCGAATTCTGCACACACTGCAGAAAAGTTGGCCACAATGTTTCCGATTGTTGGTCAATCAAGAGAAAAGAGAGTGGTCGGCGATCCAAGTGGAATTGAGGACGACCCGGCTCGAACCACTCTCCTACAGGCAACCAAATCAATGTTGCCAACACCCGATCATGAGAAATTCTCTCCTTAGAGGATTCAGTGATCGGAGAAGTCCTCTACAGTGCACAGGATGCACACACGTGGTTATTGGATTCCGGTCCCACATTCCATGTGACCCCGAACATTGAATGGTTCTCGAACTATTCAGGTGACACCAGCAGCACTGTCTGATTAGACAACGGGCAAGAGTGCAGAATCGCAGGGACCAGAGAAATTCCCATCCAATTGCCAAACGGCAACACAATAACCCTACACCGAGTTCAGCACGTACCTGATCTGAAAAGGAATATGCTCTCCATCAGCATGGTAGCCGAAGACGGGTACAAAACAACTCTAAGTGAGTCGGTATGGATGATCAATCGAGGAAACTTGAAGATAGGAGGCGAGCACAAGTACAATAACTTGTATCCAATGATGGCGATCAATCCAGATGGGGCCATGAACGTAGCCGAGAAGACCGACCCAAACTTATGGCATGACCGACTCGGCCATATGTCTCAAGCTGAACTTGATCGGCTGATATCGGTTGGCTACATCCTGAAACTCCAAGCGAAGACAGACTTCTTTGAGCACTGTCAATATGGGAAACAAACCCGAAGTCTGCACTCTCTCCATTATGAGATGGTACGACAACCCCTAGAGCTCGTGCACACAGACATATGTGGGCCCATGCCAGAACGATCACTAAGAGGCTCCTAGTACTTCATCACATTAGTAGACGATTGTACACGGAAAGTTTGGGCATACTCCATCAAATCCAAAGACAAAGTGCTCGAGATCTTCACTCGATGGATATTTGAAGTGGAAAACTGATTGGGATACAGAGTGAAGACACTCCGATTTGAAAATGGAGGTAGTACACCTACAGAGCCTTCAAACAGTGCATGTCCAACAAAGGGATCTAACATCAAAAGGCAGTTCCCTACACACCCATGAAAAATGGAGTGGCCGAACGGATCAACGAAAAGATCTAGGAGAGGGTGACGACAATGCTCAAGCAAGCCGGACTGAAGCTGGAATTCTAGGTAGAAGCATTGCAGACGACAATATACCTGATAAATCTAGGGTCCTCAAGAGCAATCAGGCTAAAAGTGCCATAGGCACTATGGTCAGGCAAACAACCGACTTACGATAGGCGCCATATTCGGATGCGAAGCCTACGCATTCATCCCTAGGGATAAAAGGACAAAATTGGCACCCCATGCAACGAAATGCATATTTCTCGGTTATGGAACCAATGTGGAATTCAACTACAGGCTATGGGTCCCTGAGAACCGGAAACTGATCCAAAGAAATGACGTAGTCTTCAATGAAGACTCTATCTTCTCTCAGTGGAACCAGCAGAAAACAATTGGTAAAAAGGTATCCCACCAGGCCAACTCAGAGATTCGACAAACTGTCGAACTCGAACAAGCCGACAACATACCTGCCGACTCTGAATCGGTAAGAAGTCCATTAGTCGAACTCAAAGACAGATCCATCAATGACAGAGCCGATTCGACAAGAGTCAAAGCAGGCAAAGCCAACAAGATGTGAGTAGGAAACACAACCGAGTCGACAAAGTCCATAGGGGAGGACAACCTGACATCACCGAACTACCGACTTGGGGGTGGGTCACCTAACAAGACTCTTGACTCAACTGGTTCAACAAATACTGATCGCCCAACCGAGTCAATCGAAGAATCCAAACCACTTATCTCAGCACCCAGGAGATCTAGACGACCTCGAACGCCAAAAGAGTTTTTTCAACCAGGCCTTGACTATGTCAACTACACCGATGCAGGCAAACCAAGCACTTATGAAGAAGTTATGGCCACAACGGACGCCAACACATGGCTACAAGCCATGAAATCTGAAATGGACTCGATCCACAAGAATTAGACATGGGATCTAGTTGAACTACTAGCTGGAAGGAAGCCGCTACCCTGCAAATGGATTTTCCGATACAAATATGTATCTGACTCAGACAAACCCACATACAAAGCTCGGCTCGTCACAAAGGGATTCAAACAAGAATACGGGGTCGACTACGACGAGATATTCTCACCATTAGTCAAGATGACCACCCTCCGACTCTTACTAGGAGTTGTGGCGACAGAAAACCTAGAGTTAGAGCAACTAGATGTAAAAACAACATTCCTACATGGAGATCTGGAAGAAGACATCTATATGTATCAACCGGCAAGCTTCACGACGACAGGGGAGGATAGTCACCTCGTATGTTGGTTAAAGAAAAGTCTATATGGCTTGAAACAAGTGCCAAGGATGTGGTACCAAAAGTTTGACTCCTACATCAGGCATCTTGGATACCGCAGATCTGACTCCAACCCATGCATGTATATTCGGCAACTAGCCGACGAGTCTAGGATTTACCTGATCCTATATGTCGACGACATGCTGATTGCAGGAAGCAATCAAGCAGAGATCGGAAAGTTGAAGCGAAGCCTTCATGACAAGTTTGCGATGAAGGAAATCAGACAAGCCCATCACATACTAGGCATGAGGATCGAGCGAAATCGGACGACCAAGACTCTCCGACTCTCCCAGACCGACTATATGCGGAAGGTGTTGTGGCGCTTCAACATGCAGAATGCGAAGCTAGCACCAACACCGCTTCCAACATCGATTCGACTATCGAACAGAGACTCTCCTTCAACGGACAAGGAGAGAGAGCTTAATGAAAAGATGCCCTACGCATCGGCCGTAGGAAGTATCATGCACGCAATGGTGGCGACCCGACCCGACCTAGCATATGTTGTAGGAGTGGTCAACCGGTACATGTCAAACCCAGGACGAGGCATTGGGAGGCCGTCAAGCACATCTTCAAGTACCTGAGAGGGACCGAAGATACACAGTTAACTTTCGGATTGACAACCTCAGCCAAAGTCGAAGACTACACCGATTCCGACTATGCCAGGAATACGGACAATCGAAAATCGACATTAGGTTACATCTTCACCTATGGTGGTGGTGCGATATCATGGAGGTCAAAACTTCAAGAGTGCACAGCTCTATCGACCACAGAAACAGAGTACATAGCTGCATCGGAGGCATCAAAGGAAGCGATCTTTCTGCATCGACTGTCTGCCGACTTCTCAGTTATAAGCCAAACCAACTGACCTGAGCCAACCATCTATTGTGACTCACAAAGCACAATACACCTCATCAACAATCTCACCTATCACGCAAAGACGAAGCATATTGAGGTGCAGTATCATCACATCCGGGAGCTCACAATTGAGAAGAAGCTCGAAGTCTAGAAGATCGACATCGAGGTGAACATCACCGATTACCTGACAAAGACACTCCTAGATTTACGCTTCGGAGCACTAAGAACAAAGATGGGACTACGACAAGCAACCAAGCAGAAGAAAGTCGAACGAGCAGAAGGTAAGAGTCGATTGAATCAATCATGATAATGAGCTATGCTAGGCTTGACACGGATCTCACCTATGTTGACCGACTTATAACACAAATCTATAATAGTGTTCTAATCTAAGTTTACGGGGCAGACAACCCCAAACGCATGTACATGTAGGAAAGAGTAGTCCTTTGTCGGCGAAGTTTGTTGGCATAAAAGGCCGACTCCCTCCAGTTTGTATCCTAGTGTGAACTCGTCCACATTGTTGGGGCTTAGTATATAAGCAATAACCTAAAGTTGTAAAGAATAATCTTCTTGACCGTATATCGAATATCGAGTCTCTGAGAGAGCAAGAGACAGAGAACGTAATAGAGCTTCCATTAAAGCTTTAATCTGTGTATATCTTTGCTTCTCTTTTCTGTGTTGTCTTTCTGAGTACGAACTGAGACAGATCCTCATAGATTTCCGCATATACTTACGCTTCAATTTCTGCCAAGTATTTGTACATCTGTAATGTTGTCAAGATCTTGTTTCAAAGCGGCTTGAAGCAACAAATGGAGATCAACACATGTAGGACGAAGACCCAAGACATGCGCAATAATAGTCTTCTTCTCCAAACGTTGAATCTCTTGCACAATCCGTGTTCAATCTTGTTCCGACAACTTGAGCTCTATTGCACTGTCTGAAATGGGTAGAATATCCGAGTTACCTGCACGGGAGCCCCGGTGAAATTGTTTGCGACGGCATGGCAAGTGCTCCTGATTGGCAGATGTGGTGATGAAGGTTGAAGCAATAGAAAATTCAAAGGGATTGGGCACATATGATGCCTTGATTTCCACAACCACCGATTTGTTCTCAGCTATTGTGCCAAACACATCAACAAAGGCTAGATAGCCAATAGACATGTGGCCAACAGTCATGCCATACCCAACGGGAGATGATTCGGCTGTGACGGCAAGCTAGGCGGCAAAAGATATGGTGGTTGCAGGCTGCGCGACTGTGTTCATCGCGTCGTCATTCACCTTCAATCTTTTGGTATCTTCCTAAAACATGTATCTCTCTACATTTTTCCACAACATGTTACTTCCTTGAATGAGATCACACCATGTGTCAAACATATGTGCAACGTCTAGAATGATCCTTAATCTCTTCAAGCCTAAGTTAATGTTTATCCACTACCATATTTTAGTAAGATACCTAACTTGTAACTACAACATCACAAGTTCAATGAATATATGACATCATATACTAGTAATGTTGGCAAAGATACTCGACTCAAAACTATGACATCAAAGGTTTAGGGTTTAGGTTTTGCATCTAGCGTTATTACACATCCCATTCAATATCCTTACACACAAGTCATGCAACAAGGAGGTCATTAGGTTTTGTAGATGTTCCAATTGGATTGATAGTGCACCTTGGCTATTTCCCTATGAAAAGGATACAAGTAAGTGCCACCAATCAAGCTTGATGTTAATCTTTTATAACCATTGTCTCTTTTATGATAACGTACACATTGAGGTTAGATAAGTCAAAAATTGTCATCAAAATGTTGAAGGAATATTCATTTACATATATATCCCCTTACACTATTTCAATGGTAATCCCGGCTTGCACAAATAATCACAAAACACATCATTGCCAAACCTCCCCATGTTTAAGAACCTTTAGGACATTAAATACATTGATATGGAAGCTCAAAAAGATACAATCCTTGTAAAGGAACACATAGCATTTTTAACCATTTTCCAAATTCTCTTTTATAATAAAATTCTTTTTAAAACATGACACATGTAAAGCATTACATATAATGTTCTGTATTTTCCAAAAAACCAATGACTAGAGAAACCTTAAACATTAGGAATTACATAATAAACAAAAAAGGCGTGTGAATGCATTACCACTATTCATTGTCATGTCCCGCAAGTATAATAGATAGGCATTACCAACTAACAAAGTTGACCTTTTTCCAAAAACATAAGATAATTTCAACTTTCTTTATTTCTTAATTTCAATGCATCATTTTCAATAGACAATTTTTAATGCGAAGTAATAGTAGCCCCTTTCAGCAAAGTCACATACAAGATGATATGTTGATTGGGCCACTAAGTCAACATTGTCCTATAACAATAATACTCGAGATTGAGAGCTATGACCCATAACAATCATTTTTCTTCACGGTCACGCACGTAATCTAGAATTAACATCAGGCTCATTCTGGTATTTGTTTCATGCTAATTGTCGGTGGATGTATGTAACACTCTCATACAGAAATCCGTGCATGAAAACTAGGGCTTTTCTAATGTTCAGTATAAAAAATAGCTCTTTCTTTTTAAGGAACCTACTACATCAAACGTTCATGGATAAAAATTTATCTTCCTTTATGATTCTTGTTTCACTTGTAGAATTGTTGTACCCGGAGCAGGTAGTTTAGGACCTTGCGGTGTTATGCTTGAGTCCGAATACTTACTAAGCACATTTAGCATCTTCATTCTCTTGAGCTCTTTGCCTACATGAGAAAAAAATACAGACGTTTTATTTGAATTGTCGCAATAATCATAAAGTAGGAAATAAATGACTGACATTCAGATTAGCAGTATAAATACATTCATAGGTTTTAGACTTATTTACTCTCATTTTTATAGGGAAATAGCCAAGGTGCCCTATCAATCCAATTGGGACCTCTACAAAACCTAATAACCTCCTTATTGCATGTGGGTGTAAGCATATCGAATGGGATGTGTAATGACTCTAGATGCAAAACCTAAACCCTAAACCTTTATGTCATAGTTCTGAGTCGAGTATCTTTGCCAACATTACTAGTCTATGATCTCATATATTCTTCGAACTTGTGATATTGTAGTTACAAGTCCAGTATCTTACTAAAATATGATAGTGGATAAACATAAACATTTCACTTATCCATTTGCTTTACAGTCTTCTTGAAATAAAAATGAGGATAAATAAGATCTAGAGTATATTCATCTTTTACTCTCTTCATTGGAAAATTTGAACATCCCCATAGGCCATCAAGGTGTTAGTACATAATAGATAATCATGTTTCACATGCCCGTCTCTCGACCGCCCTTCGTAATTTTGATCTTATTCACACTATGAACATCATGAGAGTTGGTAGAACTTCACGCTCTATTATATAATCATATCCACCAGATGTTTGATCTTATTCATACTGTATGAAGGTTAGTTAATCCTGATAAATTATCTTAACTAGGTTTTCTACTTCAGTCATTTTATGAGTTTGAACACTCATTTCATGCAAAGAGATACTTCCTACATACCTTCTTCCATGGAGAGATTAACTGCCCGAGTCTCAAGCGCCACAGCACGTCCACTCCTCTCAGCTGCAGAGAGCAATCGTAGAGCTGAATATCCATCCATCTTTTAATTAGAAACACAATTCAGATAGAACAAAAGAGCAAAAAATCTATCTCACAACCAAAAACAATACTTACCTATTAGCAAATACTAAAAATAAAAGTTATTTATAGTTAATAATAAACAATATTATGAGACGTCAGTTAACTGGAAATAAAAGATATTTATAGTTATTATGAGAGGCTCCCCCTCTCTACTTTTAGCCCATTATTAATACAAATAAGAGTTTTAATAGCCCATAATTACCATTATTTAATACCTTGTTGATTTGATTTGATTTAATCGAGACTCTGGTAATTTTTCAAAGCGTAGGGGGTATATTCTCACAATTTAGGAGGAAAACACCAAATACCTTTAACTTTGCAACAAGTTACAAGAACACCCTTTACTTGACACAGGTTACCAGAATAGCCCTAAGAAAGTTTATCCAAAATATTACCAAAGTGAAGGTATTTACCCTTTTAAAATACCATAGGGGTATAATGACAATTAATAATGTTAGGGGTGCTAATGGTGTTCATCACATGACGATATGGGTATCCTGGTAAATTTGTTAAAAAACAAGGGGTATTCTTCATATTTTTCCCCACAAACAGAAAGATAATCTATTTCATATAAGAAAATTAAAATAGGAGAAGATCGTGAACTATACCTTCCAAACAGTATGTTTGATCAGACTCATCACACTGCTTCAAGAACATTTGCAACTGTTTAAATCGTTGTTGAAATGGTAGAACCTCACAACTTATCTCTGCCATAGATTGCGCAACAGGCACAGGTGTGGCAGACAGAGCAAGAAATTTTCCCCAATCTCCATCTACTACTAGAGAGCCCTTAACAACGCTCACTGGTGTAGATTCACCCCATTCGACTACAGTTTTCTCCAGCTCTTGTTGTCTCGGAAAACCTTGTAAATCATTCACACCTGAGGTCAATTCTTTAGCCAGCTCAATTGATTTCATTTCATCCATGTGTATGTTATTTTCTGACAAAACACTATTTCCTGCACATGGTCCGGGAGGAGAATTCAAAGTAGCTACATCAGAGCAAGAATTCTCTCTAACAATCCTATTTTCCATGGTTTCTTGTTTAGTCTCCGAGTTGACTTTTGAAATATCTACATTCCTAAGACGTTCATCATTCCACTTGATATTTGCACTTAAAGATCCCAATCCACAGCTATGTTGATCATCTTGATGCTTCACCATATACTCCCTGTGTGCCAACAGTTTTGCATTATATTCTCCACAAGACAATTCCCCTGTGTTTTCTTCTGAGAACAAAAGTTTACATCTCTTCTCAGGGTTTCCTCTGTCATTAAGGTTATTTTCAGATAATATGTCAAGTTGTTTCACATTGACCTTCTGCTGTGCAAAGAAATCAGGTAACATCTGTACATACTCAATGGATTTCAATGCATTCCAATCTTGCTTGGTTTTTATCGCTGAAGGTTCAGAAATGCTGGCAGGCAAAACCTGTGAGAGAGAGAGTGTTGCTTCCTTGGGTTGAGTGGAGTGCAAGAAAGGAGAAGATTCTCTGCTCTGATCTAATAGGATCTCTGATGCTTGAGAGGTGATGATGCAATTCGTTGTTCTATGGCTAGCACTAACACAAAGGGACCCTTTGAAAGTTTCAATAGAGTCGTCATGTTGCAAATCAAAAATTTTACTAGTTTTTTCTGAGAAAAATGAAATACTTTCACTTCTTCCCTTACTTGGACTATAACAAATGGGTATTCTACCATCACGTTCCGGAAGAATGCTATGGTGTATAACATTCTCCGGTTGGCCAAGCTGCACATCATCTGTGCATTCTGAAGTTAAAGCTTCAATGAAAGAAAACCTTGAAGTACATGAATTCTTCTGATTTAATATCTCTCCACAAGGACCTAGAGACAGTTGATTATGATGAGCTTCATGGCTGTTCACAGGCTGATTTGGCCTAGATGTACCTAGAGACAATTGATTATAATGAGCTTTTTGGCTGTTCACAGGCTGATTTGGCCTCAACAAAGATGGAAAATTCCTATCATATACCTCGGAGTGTGGCAACTGAGAATTTATTTGATGTGCATTGAAAGACTTAGGCAAGTTTGGTGACAAAGGACAAGAAGACTGTACAACAAGTGGATAAGTGAAAAGTTTAGAGGCATATGACTGATCATTTACTGACGATTTTTCATTTCCTGTTGTTGGATAAGGACCTGGCGAACCAATGCTTAGACACAGTGAAGGAAGTGACGATGTAGGATCGGTAACTTCATGTCTCTGAGCAACATGCCGAGAAAGTGATGGCAATGGTGTACAAGGAGCTACATCTGTTGTCAGCTGCATCTACAAATACGGGACAAATAGGTTTGCAATTAACAAGACATAATACAAAGCTACACAATTATATAAAATCAGAAATATCCACAGACACAACAGAAAATAAAAACAAAGTGATCATATAGACCAATGACACATTCAAACAGTTTATAAAGTCAAGAATTGAATAGATGCGTCTAGTACGGTTCCAAGAGTTTATTAAACATAGCTGAATGAAGTTTCAAACACAAAATTTCATATAAGCCTCAAGTACAGTTCGAAGAGTTCAAACCTCAACTGCATTCAGCTATGTTTAATACAGATATACCAGCAGAAGTTCGGGATATAGATAGATTCATGAATAGCATCTCAGAAAAAACATAGATTCACAGCAGTTTAACGCTCAAAGTTTTATAGCAGTTCCAGCTACAGTTCCAAAGAATATATACTGTTGACCAAACCGAAACTCAACTGCATTCAGCTATGTTTACTACAGAGATACGTTCACATATATCAGACAATACAGTAAGTTCAAGATACAGATACTCTGATAGAGTGTTGAACCCTGATGCACAGATTCAAAGAAATTCAATAATATATACATGTCAGTTAAGTTCATAACACATATACATAAACCTATCCTAAAAGCATGGATACATTCACAAAAAGTTGAAGTCATAAACTCACAGATGTTGCAAACTCAGACAAATAGATAGTTTTAAAAGGCCTACTTGCTCACACGCCATGGCATCTGGTATAAATGTCGGTTCTGAGAGCTTCAGAGCTGGATCGTGGTATTTTACAAGGCGCTCAGATGCTGCAGCAAAGAAACCTACAAATATGAAGAAAAGAAAGATAGATTTTAAAAACAAAAGTGATGAAACCTCAGACTTTTTGCTACAGATAGTCCGTTGACACAGAAAGAAACTATAGAACCTCGCATCTTGTAGCTATAGGTAGTATAAGGATACAGAAAGAAAGGTAGCTAGCAAGAAACTGATGAAAGCTCATACTTTTGACAACACAGAGAGTATACGGAGACAGAAAGAAATATTCTTAAAAAAAACTGATGCAAGCACGAACTTAAAGGCCATATATGGAAGACTATAAGTATTTAATGCTCAATTCTATCTCCAAGGGATTAAAAGACATTTACAGCTATTACGGTGTGCACATGTATATACATATATCATGTGTGTGCGCGTGTCTTTAGACCTCACCTTGCACTCTGGCCTCGTTCTCGTTCTCGTTCTCAGGGATCCAAGAAGAAGCTCGGAAGCTTCTTTTGGAAGGATCATGTTCAGAGAGCAAACAAGATCCAATTATGGATTGATTACATCCTTGATCAACAGCAAACGCCATGATATATATATTAAACAAATCACACAGAGAGCTGTGCTGAATATATCTAATGCCGAATAATGTTATCTGTAGAAGAGCATTAACCCTTGTAGCAAGCAGCTACTGTCCCACATTTTCGTGCATCGCATGCAGACATTTATTAAGAAAACAATCTTAAGACGAGGATTTATCTTCTTTCTAGGAAGATGGAGAAGGATTAAGAAAACTTTAGTTGGAAGAAAAAACTTGTAAAGAAGGAAAAGATTCGATGGAAAGACTATATTACAACAGGAAGACAGGCTAAAGATTAATCATTGTGTTACGGAGAGTAATAAGCGGAAATGACTGTTTCAGAGGAAAAGACGAAACATCAGGGTCTCATAGAGGAAGAAGAAGAAATGCCAAGATTTCAGAGAAAGGAGAACTGAGTAAAGGAGGAGATCAACCGTTACTTATATGGTTAAAGACAGGAAGCAAGCTTTAATGGCGAAGAAAAAGTTTAGTGACGGGAAATGATGACTTAAAGGAGAGTAATAGAAGATGATATGGCAAGAAAAGCTTAAATGAAGAGGAATGGAAGCTGCAATGGTGTGGTAGCAAAAGAGAACACAGCAAAGGATGAAAGAAAGGAAATGAGAAGCAAAGACAAAACTGAGAAGTGGAGATGAGCTAAAGACATCCTCAGAAGAAATCACAGCTAGTGTATCTTCTCTGTAACACACGAATCAGATCAAAATTTCTCTTTTTCCTTTCCTGTTCCCGCTCTTTCCGTCGCTCTCTCTGAGTGGACGAATCGAACGTGTCGGTCTTTCTTCCTCTTGCTTTGAAGGGACGAATATGAAGATCCTTCTCTTTCTTTTCTTCTGAGAGGCTTTAGTAGCTTTTTCTGCTTCTCTCGCATTCACCTAAAAGATGAAATTGAAACTTGTAAGCCTTTCTCAAAGAATGAAATTTTCTTTCTCTCTGAGCTTCGTTTTTGCTCCTTCTGTGCGCATCTCCGAACTTCGCCTTACACTTCTAACTCTTGCGCACATACGTTTTCAACCCTTTATCATCTACTTCTCTGCATACGGAGCTTCCCAGACTTTCTTTCTCTTATAGGTACGCTGAGCTTCGTGGATCTTCTTACCTTCTTCTTTCTTCTGACGTGGTGCTTACGGAACAGCTTCTATGATCTTCCTTAATTCTTCGTCGTCTTCTTTCTTTCTTTCTCTTCTCTGTACACAGAATCTCTCACAGACCTTCTTCAATCTACTTTCTGCCTTCCCTTTCTTCTTCCGGTTCTTCGTCCTACCTGTAAACAGAGCTTATCGGAGATGTTCTTCTTCTCCGTATCAGAGGTTCTCAGAGTGATCTTTTTCGTTTCTTTCTTTCGTGATTTGGATCCTTTTTCCTTCTTTCTGGCTGTCTTTGTCCTTCTTCTTCTCCTTCAGCTTCTTCTTTGGTCTGTATGTATGCAGAGAGACAGAGAGCGCTTCTCAGAGATCTTCGTCTTCGTCTTTCTTCTTTTCCTGTCTTCTGTTTTTTTCAATTTCCTTCTTTTTTGAGTTTGAAACAAGAAAAGGTCGTTTCTTTACCCTAAATCGATTTTATTTTATTTTCCAAAAAACAAAAAACAATTTCACTTTTTCTTAATTAGTTAAATGAAATAAATGATATCTCCCATTATTTTTTATTATTCGTTTTTGCATTAAATTCGATTTTATTTCTTGTTTTGTTTTTCGTTTCCTATTTGATGATTTGAATCGATCGATTTTGAACAAACAAAATACATAAAAAACTCTCATTCCCAAAAGCTTTTCGTTTTATTTTTGGCTTTTATCTCTTTATTTTTGTGTCCGTAATTATTTCCCAACCACAATTTTTGTTTTTCACCACAATACATATGAATTTGTTTTCTTTTTCTTTTTCTCCTCTAATTATAGAAAATTAAATAATAAGGGGGAATTAGGAAAAGTGGAAGTGGGCAGGCAGGCAGGCTTTTCCTCTTTTTCACGTGATTCCGGAAAAAACAAAAACAAAATACAAAAAACTTAAAAAGCAATTTTTGAATTAGAAAAGGCAAATGTAAGATTTAGTTCGACAAAGGGGAAAACAAAAAACGCGCTTCCAAATTTCAAACTTTGGAAAGCAATTATGTACGAATTATTAAGGATATATGGCAAAACCACAAATAAGAACAGAAGGAGGTAATTGAGTCGAAAATCAGAACGTAGTAATAATGGAGCATATTTCTATTTCTGGGACGAATATGCATAATACAGTGAGTGCTGTCGTTGCAGTTGCAGTTGCTGTCGTTTGTAGCGGCTGTTATTTTATATAGCAGGATGATTATTAGTGTTGGATATTAATGATTGATTGGAAATTTACCGCCTATTATTAGTACAATTATTACTACTAGTCTACAATTGTAGGGTAGGGGGGGTCCCAAAAGCCTTCCCGGTGATGATGAGTCGTGACTCGTGGCCACTCATTTGGATTCGATTCAATTCATTCCATCCATCATCCTCTTGTGTTTTAGTTCTTCTCATGTTCTGTTTCTTTTGGTTTTATTCATCATCTCTTGTGTAAGTAAGTCAGTCTGCATCACACAAACATGTTGTAAATAACAATCAATCAGCAACATATACATAATAACAAAAACCAATTCTTCCTTCCTTCCTCCATGGGTCCCACGTTGTTTCCTCCCCCCCCCCCCTTTACAAATAAATAAGTCTTTCGACCTTTTCATACATAAATAATTAGAAGAACGTAAAGACAGGAATTGGCGGGAAGATTGTGCTGCTCCCTCCCTCCTTTGGCTTTCAAAATTTCCGTAAGACTCACTCGCTCTCTCTTGCTCCATACCAAATGAGAATCTCCATACATACACATGGGTAATTTGATGGGTTTTCTTCATTGTAATTTGTAATCAGATCCAAAGCTCCAGCATTTGGATCAATTCTCTAAAGATGAGGTTCTTTCCTCAGCCACCTTTGGTTAAGATATAGTTCCCAACGTTCTCGAAATATGGTCCCTGATATCTACACATCAATAGCTAGCTATCTCACCACTTCTCAATGCATATATGTATGTATGTGTTTTCCTCACAAGGAAACTTACCTTCCATAGTAGCCAAGGATTTGTTCACTATGAACGTATCAATGTTCAATGTATCTTTACTTGTCTTTGGTTTGTAGGCGTTAAAATTGGCTACATTCCTATGTAGGTAGAAACCCTAGGCCCCTATTGTGTTCACACTTAATAGTTGTCCCACACCATAGAATTGAATATTACAATTCACACCTTTGTTCCTTTTAGAATTACCCCGCACATGCTCGTATTAAGATTAGGGAAAATACATGCTCATATTAAGATTAGGGAAAATACAGAAAGCCTATCTCATGATCATGTATGTTTATGCACATAACACTAGTCAATTCAAATGCTCATATATATGGCATTGGATATGCTCTCATGAAAACATTCACTCGTGGAGCTAGATTAGGAAGAGATCTTCATGATAAGTAAATGGGGTATAAATGAAAATGGTGTGAATGTTGATATTAATGATTGTTTCAATCATTTACATTCATCTACTTTTCATCATTTGCCCCTTGGTTCCATCTCCCTTTGCATTTTGTCGTCTACGCGTCCACATTTTATGCATCCCCACAACTTTGCATAGGTATTGATTTTTGAATTTGTTTTGGTTTTATAAAGCAACATGGCATGGAAATGATGGGATCGTGAGAATTGCAAATGATGGTTGCATGCATAACCTCTCACTCGAAGACTTTCAACTAGGAACGTGTCACATAAGCATTAGTTTGCAATCAAAGTCAAGCTTATTCGGATGATTTGATCTTGGTAGAATTATGCATGTAGGAGGATCTATTGACTCCCCATGTGAATATCATATATAACGATTAAACAACACATCATTTACAAAGTACATTGTGAGGCAATTTCTTCTTTAGCTTCTTATCCGCAAATTAAACTACAAAAAAAAACTATTATATGTTCTAAAAACTCAATTCAATGTAAAGGTCATAATAATGATTATTGTAGAATATTTACCTACAATTATTTATCATTCACCTTGCAACTTGAACCCAGAAAAGCCAAATGTCTTATAAAAGGTTGTGGGTGTGTATGGCTTAACTCAAATAAGGTAGTTACATGCCTCCATGTTAACACGTTATATTATTGCATGGTGGTCCTCAACATGGATGTTTACAAATGGAAAAGGCATGTAGCTTATTTGGGTATTTCTTTAATATCATTGATGTAAATACATATTCATCTTCTCATATTGGCCGGTAATGGATTCATGGATTTCTTGCCATCAACATCAATGAGCAATATATTATTGCATGGTGGTCCTCAACATGGATGTTTACAAATGGAAAAGGCATGTAGCTTATTTGGGTATTTCTTTAATATCATTGATGTAAATACATATTCATCTTCTCATATTGGCCGGTAATGGATTCATGGATTTCTTGCCATCAACATCAATGAGCAAATCTCAATCATAACTCATACAAGGTTGTCACATTTTTTGTTTCAATGGCAAGCATGATAAATTAAGGACATTCTCATATTCTAAATTCTAATATTATTTATAATGAAGGACCTATAGTTAGTCACCTATGTAAACCACATCATTACAAAAGTAGCATTGGTTGAAAGATAAAAGAGGACGTAAGAAAACTTTCACCTAGCATAAGGGGACATGTTATTGGTTAGGGTCTACAACTCAAACAAACTTTTGTCATATATGGGTTTAAGATTATGGAATTTAAATGTTTTTTTGGCAACAAAGACCCCATCCTTTGCCAAAATAATATCACTTCATTTATAATTTTTTGTCCACTTTCATTTAGTATTGTCTTAATTTATCAACTTTGCAAACATAGTGACATGATTGCAAGAAAGTTGGCAACATAAAGAACATAGTCGAGTCTAATGGATTTTCAAAGTAAAATCAATGACAATCTTTCTATTTAAATACATGGAACATCCATATAGATGCATGGTTGTGATTTCCTCACCAAAGTTCACACTTTTGAAAATATATCGATCATATTGCTATCATGCTAGTGCTAATTTAGCGGCTAGTGGAAATTATTTACCAATTCACATGAAGCTAGCACCTAACTTGTAAGTTCCCAAACTTAATTTGGCTTGCTTTAGCTCAAGACCTTCAATGACCAAGATAATAACTTGTCCCACAATATTTCCTGTGAAGATTTTTTTGTTGTCATTTCTAAGAAACCCACATACAAATTGAAGCTTACAAACAAAGAAACTCAATTGCAAAAATAAGTTGTCAATCCCAGGGCCTCACATCTCTTTTCTTTTCTTTTTTCTTTCAAGAGCAGTGTGTCAAGTTGTGAACCTAAACTAACAATCTAAACATCAATATATGATAACCAATTGTTATTAACAAGTCAAAATACTTAAAATCCTCCTTGAGGGAACCAACAACGTGAACCAAATGTTAACCCATATTAACAACCCAATGGAGTACAGACCCATAACACAAATAGTGGAAACCATAAGCATGACGACTAGAATATCTTATAAAATCCCTTACACTTATATAACTGATGATGGATAAATGTGAAGCATAAGGCCGTTGTAATTTATAAAGGATTATCAATGTTCGATTAATTACAAATGTTTGGTTTGGTTGAGGTATTAGATTTTCTTGCCACTAGACTGATGTTTTAATAAAAACTATTGTAAACTTAAGGAGTGTTTTTGCCCCCTTTGACCAACATGCAATATTAATAAAAAATATCATCCTTTGGAATGCATATATACCTACTTTGAGAGGAATCATTATTACCTCAAATGATCCAAGTATTGGTTCTATGTCTTACAAATTAAAATAGGGGATATTTGTTGGTGCATGTAATTAGTTTGGTGACATGCAAACAAAATATATGTTGCTAAATATTGTCCATAACAAAAGTTTAAAGAATATGATACTATAGTTCTATGTACATTTTGTCGACCATAATAGATTAAATCATATATGTGGGTGTTATGTTGTGTAAATGCTCGTGTGTATGTGTGAGAGACAGAGAAAGACATGTTAACAAATGCCAAAATCAACTTATGAGATAAATCACGATTACACATACTGATGAGTTGATGTCATCCACAATAAAATAGAAATAAAAGCCCCATGATCATTGTATGCATGTATGTGGTGAAGTGATTTTCACAACTCATAATGCATGAACAAGGACTCGACAGATCAAGATATCACTAAAATTCTTTGACAAGGTTTGGGGCACTAGCAAGAATTCCAATGGATTCCCAAGATCAAGCACTAGGCATTGTTCCAATAACCTACGAGTAAGTATTTTGAACAATGAAATATTGGTGCCTTCATGAGCCCAAAGTTCTTAAATCTCGATCAAGAAGCACAAATGCGTACAATGTGTGTGTGTGTGAAATGTTGAGAGTGGAATCATAGGGGTCCTAAACCATGGAAGACAACATTGAGGATGATGCCTTTAGAGTTTGTTGAAGTTGAATGACTGAGATATCGCTTATGCATGGGCCCAAAACCTTGTGCACTTGACATATTTGGCAATGTGTCGCGCCTACGAGATCATGTATGCACATGGGTGCGTGAGTGTCATTGGGGATCGACAACGGTTCGGTTTAGGCTTAGCCGGTTTGGCCTGATCCAAGCCAAACCGGCTAAGCCTAAACCGTTTACAGGATCTCAAACCTGAGCCGAGCCGGTTCACAAACCGGTTTAGGCTAAACCGGTTTGTGAACCGGCTTGTAAACCGGTTTCCAAACCGGCTTGGAAACCGGTTTAGAAACCTCCGTCTCTCTCTCTCTCTCCCTACCTCCCTCTCTCTCTCAGATGATCCCTCCCCTCTATGTAAATCCTCTCTCTCTCTCTCTCTCTCACGTCTATGGTCTCGACTCTCCCTCCCTCTCTCTCTCTCTCCCCTCTATGTAGTTCCTCTCTCTCTCTCTCTCTCTCTCTCTCTCTCTCTCCTTATATGTTGTCTCCCTCCCTCTCTCTCTCTCTCCTCGTTTGTGTAGTCTCTCTCTCTCTCTCTCCTTATATGTTGTCTCCCTCCCTCTCTCTCTCTCTCTCCTCGTTTGTGTAGTCTCTCTCTCTCTCTCTCCTTATATGTTGTCTCCCTCCCTCTGTCTCTCTCTCCTCGTCTATCTAGTTCTCCCTCCCTTACTCTCTCTCTCTCTCCTCGTTTGTGTAGTCTCTCTCTCTCTCTCTCCTTATATGTTGTCTCCCTCCCTCTGTCTCTCTCTCCTCGTCTATGTAGTTCTCCCTCCCTTACTCTCTCTCTCTCTTTCCCCTTGTCTCTCTCTCTTTCCCCTTGTCTGTTGTCTCTCTCCCCCTCTCTAAAGTTTATAAACGGCTTAAATGGTTTAGCCGGCTTAGCCGGCTTGAGCCGGTTTGGCGAGGCTCAAGCCAAGCCGAGCCGAGCTCAAATCGTTAAGGCAAGTTCAAGCCTAAACCGAGCCGCTAAGCCGTTTTCAAGCCGGCTAAGCCAAACGGTTTAGGCTTGAGCCGAGCCGTTGCCGATCCCTAAGTGTCATCGTGATATTAGTGCATGCAAGATTGTGCTCGCCAAAGAAAGCTATAAAAATGAGCGTTCGTTTGAGATAGTTGTTTTTTTGTGCATTTAGTGTCAAATCAATAAATCTAGTATTACTTTTAATATTTATTCAAGCACGTGTTAGATGTGCAAATATGCATGTGGGATAACATTTTTAATGTCTAATTTGCGTGTAAGCATGTGAAAATATGTGATTTTGTATGGGTTTGTATACCGGTCTTTGTGGATGTGTGTGTTATGGTATGCATGCTTTTATTCACGTATATTGCTAATCGTTCACAACATTTTATATTTAAGTTTGTGTATAGGTGTGCATATATAGTTGTAGGTGTTTTTGTTGTTGTGTAGGGGGGTGGGTTTCGAAATTAGGAGTTCTAAAAGGAAGGGGGAAAGAGTCGTTAGGGAACATACTCTGAGGTGGGAAGGGTTACTAAGGGTTCTAACTTCTAAGTTCCAAAAGGGGGGGGTGTAAGTATATGTACATGTTTTTGTGTTTACTTTTGGCATAAAGTGGGAGGGTAAAGTGTAATGGGCAATGCGAACTAGGCTTGACATTGACCCTAGGGTTAGGTAGCCAAACTTGAGGTTGAGATTCAAGTAACACTTGTTATCCAAGGATATGGTGTACACCGTCATGTTCCCTTTTATATAGAGAGGTACACTAAGTTATTCAAGGATATGATATGCACGATTATGGGCCCTTTTATATAGAGAGTTGCATTAAGGTTGTCGTGACTTGAGAATAGGAGAGAGAAAGATAAGACGACAATAGAAAGTAGAGAGAGAGAGAGAGAGAGAGAGAGAGAGAGAGAGAACACTAGAAATGGAAAGAGAGTTTATATTATAAGAGAGCAAGGATTATAAAGAGTAGGCTAAGGGGCTACAAACTAGTGTTGAACCGAATGAGTTGTGATGAATAAATAGACACCTATTTATAGGTCCTTATGGAGTATTCTAGAATGTTCTAGAATATTTTAGATATTTATGATATTCAATATAATCATGGAATATTTTAGAATGTTCTAGAATACTCTAGAGTATTAACACATAAATCACTATTGATCCGATCGTGGTAGTGTGGGAACCTTAACTCTCCTAATTGTGTGGCATGCCCAAATGCAACATAATCAATTCGACATGCTATGTGGGATTGCCTAGAGACCTATTGAATATGGTGGGGGGTTGGCCACCTATTGCAATTATGCCAGGTGCACGACACAATCAAGTGGGGAAAAGTATGTTGGTTGTCATGGGAGGCCCCAGTTGACAAGTAAGAGCATTAGGAGGGGATGGCTTTGGTGATAAAAGCACAAGAGTTTTTTTTTTCCACCATCGACGATATCCACTCAACTCCTATTAATGTCAAATCTCAAGGTGTATTGGAATTAGTTAGCCCAATAACAGTTTGGATTAATATATGGAAACAACAATGTAGATTGGTCTTCTCCAACTAAACAGTACACCCAATAATGTTAATGCAAGAGATATGGAGTGAAGTTGTAGCCACTTTGAAGAGCCAACACGATGGCTTACGATGGAGTTGAAAGACAACGACTTGTCTTCATCCAACAATGGTCATCCTCTCCATTTCTTGAGTCATTGAGCGAATATTCACATAAGATGGAACTATCCCGTCCCTACAAGGATTTGTATATAACACTCTCATCTGTAAAATTTTATAACTAATGGAATAAGTTTTTTTGGAAAAAAAGAAAAAGAAGATATTGCTTTACCTTGGTGTAGATGGCAAATAGAACATAGGAAGGTTGGTGCCTAGGTCATGAAAGGAAGGTTCGATTAAAGTTTGTCCTCTAAAGAATTTTATGAACTCCAACTTGTACTTGTGATTTATAAGTTGATGGTAAATTCTTTGTTAGACAATACTTACATAAAGTCTTCCAAACTAGTCAATATGATTTTACACCACGAAGACATATAATCGATAACATTGCTAACACTTATATTGGCGTAGAGCATGCAAAATAAATGAATGATGATATACTGAATATATATGGAGATATTAAACATTTGATAATGAGGAATTTATTTTGGCAAGCAGGTCGCAGTTGAGCTTTTTGTATGACGACAAGCTTTTGGTCGAGATCAACAAGTTTTTAAAAGTCTTTTCACAATGGAAAATGTTCACATGATCCATTTATGCTAACGCTACATATTGTTGTATTATGTAATTGTTTACTGCAAAGCTCTTTTGTCCAAAGTACAATGATAATGTTTTGAACAAAATAGTTGCATGCATAAGAGAATATAAGTGTTATGCAATCACTTTGGGAAGGGTTTGTGCACATTAATCAATCAAGAAGAATGTAAATGAAAAAACGTGATATTTTCATTTGAGGATGAGAGTTTAATTTAGAGATAAAAACACATGTGAATATGAAACAATATTTCCCATTGACAATGAAACTTTGGAGGATGGCTTTGTTTTGCCCCTAGTTTGAGAGAGGGATTCTCTAAAATGAATAAGATAAAAAAAACTTTATTGATTTGTGAGGCCATCAATGCACCAAATGAGATCAAAATGGAAGAGGTGGTTAAGTAGAGAGAATGCTTGGAAGGGGACGAAGAATATGAGGATCGGATTATGGACAACAACATTATCTTGATGAATGAATACATCATGATATAAGTGCAAAATATGATATTTATATTATGTGAGTTGATGTAGTTAATATTTTCATTTTTAGGCAGTGGATTGCATCATAGCTTTATTATGCAATGTGGGAGTTTTTTTTTTCCATTTTCATTTACTAAAACTAAAATTAATATTTTCATTTTTTGGCACAAATATAACATTAATTTTGTTCTTATTATAGCAAATAATGAAAAAAAACAATTTTTATGTAGTTTTATGAGAATGCCTTGTATTTGTGCTTTTGGACGGTTAATAAATTTTTTAGGAACATCAATGGACTGCCACCAAGTTGGAAATCTGTCACTCTAATATGAATGTACGTGTTTGGAAACTCGTGTCTTATGAAATTGTAGGTTGGACGTCAAATCCTAACGTATTTTGGTGGGCCCTTCTCTTCTATGTGTTTTAATACTTTTGATAAGAAAATTACAAATTAAAAGTAATTATTGCTTGTTTCACTATTTATGGCTGATTTATTTGTTCCTTGTATATTTACTCAATAACAAGCTAATAAATATTTCTTTTCCATTCACTTGTTAATTATTTAGTATTTATCAATTCAATTTTGTTTAAAAATAAGGGGATTGAAGTTTGAGTTTTTGTTCATGATTTTATGTTAGCAATATTGGCAACAATCTATTTAGCATAATGGTTTTCTCCACGAATGATCTCTAATCAAGAAAGTTCATAGTTATATTGTATACATGGAATGGAAGAGTATAGATGGTCATTTTTATGCCAAGTCAAGGATATGTCATGGTCGATGGTCTTCGAAAATCGGCCATTGATGTATCATGAATGGATGGGTCATGAATAATATATTCTAGATAGGTCATGAATAATATATTCTAGATAGGTCATTGATAGTCATCCATGGATGGATCGTGCAAAGTAAAATACAAACTTTTAAAAGCTCGGGCAACTCAGTCAAAGCTCGCCGCCTAAATAATGAAGCTTACTTGCCATCATTTAATGCATTCTTAAATATTCCTCAAGTCTTGTACCTTTAAGTTTTTCCATAATTGGGAGCCACACGACTTTTGTGCCTGGTAAATGATAGCTATAAGGATAAATGCATTGGCCACATTACTTGAATCAATGACATCTTCAAAACATTTGGATCAAGGCACTACTTCCCTAGCCTGTTTATACACGATTCCCCTCAACTCTCAACAACTTCATGAGTGAAGACTACAATTTTGTCAATGGGGTTGTGTGATGGTCTTCCTTGATACCACATGTTTATTTGACTATTGTAAATGTCAAATGATCATAATAATACATTTCATAACAATCTATTTTGCCATTATTGTCTTTTTATGTTCACTACAAAGAGGGAATATTATGACAAATAAACAAAAATGCAAAATGTCACGTATTTGTTTCTTGAAAATATGAATGATGAATTGAAGTACATATTCGTATTTGTTGACAACTGTTACATTTGTTTTGTCTAACTACTTCGATTAAGATCTTATGAGGTAGGACACACACTGAGGACTTCACAACTTTGTATACTTATGTAATCAAGGTGGTTGTCATGAAACTTATTTCCTCAACAACAACACAAAAATTCAAAGGAAAATAAGTGTTTTCTAGATCAATGAAAGGGTCTGAAATTTGACGCCCCAATTTCTTGGGATAATACCCAAAGCTTGTTATTTTTTCATGCCATATTTCCTTACAAAAAGTTTGGACAATTTTATGCATGGTGATGTTTACTTGTGATTGGATAAAAAGAAGGTTGAAGACTATTGTACAAACTCGAGATGTTCATTTTTGACTCAAAATATAACGGATGCATCCACACAAAATAATGATACAATAATTCATGATTATACTAAACGTTTTTCATTGTCACACTGGACATCTGCTTAATATAACCACCTTAATTTTTCGTAAATGCTAAATCCTAGTCATTTCTTGAAGACAATTTAAAGTAAAGCTCCTCCATATAAAAAACAAATTTGACAAATGTTCCTCTTACATCAAAGTCTCCAAGTCTTCGCCGTAAAAAGGACATGTATTACATTGTGAACTATATCATAACTTATCAATTATTATCACGTGGCATAAGCATGACAACACATTTTAAGGCCACCCAAAAAATTCACCAAAAGGTGTGATCAATTCATGTAATCATAATACATTAACATGAACAATAGGGGCCTTCCTACCTGAATTAATCAAAAGGATTTTCATAAAACCTGCCCCAAGTTCCTACGCAATAATTTGAAAAGCTCCCAAGCAATTCCAAAAATTAGAGAAAGAGACATGTTTTAGAAAATGAATAAATTATGCTAAAGTGGCAATTATGAAAACGCGACTTTAGGAAAGTGATAGATATATCATATATCACATAAATGACCAAGGATTGGATAAAAAGACAATATTGTTGCCCATTTAATGTATATTACCAAGGTTATATGCTTTTGAGGAATGTAGATTACCAAGGAAATGAGGTATTGTCTACATTCATTTAGGGTAGAGGGGCCAATATAAATGTGTGCCAATGGTGGCACAAAATTAAGGCCATTCACAAGTAAAAGCAAAACTAGGTTCAATGTCACAGGACATCAAGGATTCTTGAAATCATGCCTTTCAAGCTTAGCATTGTAGGCTAAGAAAATGTGAGATAGATTCGATAAAAGACCATGTCAAACACTCATATGAAATGGGGAATTCACTTTGCTAGGTTCTTCTTCCAAAAGAAACATGTGTCTATGATATTGTGGTGTGCATGTGTTCCTTTGTGCCACCTTTTAGCACACCCTTTATAGCTAAGCCAAATGGGTATCTTTGTATGAACTATAAATTGAGTTCATACAAAGGTACCCATTGGGTTGGCTTAGCTAAAAATGGTGTGCTAAAAGGGTGGGTCAGCTTAGGTACGTGCATCCTAAAAAGGGTGTGCTAAAAGGGTGGCACAAAGGAACACATGCACACCACATTTCCCCCCTAGAGAAACAAGAGACTGAGGAGCTAAAATGGGTGTGATAAAAGGGTGGGTCGGCTTAGGTACATGCATCCTAAAAAGGGTGTGCTAGAAGGGTGGCACAAAGGAACACATGCACACCACATTTCCCCCCTAGAGAAACAAGAGACTGAGGAGCAGGAATAGAAGGAGTGACTTGTCGAAGGGGGGGGGGGGGGATCTGTTGGAGATAGAGCTCCCCAAGTGGCGTTATCCATGTTGACAAGTTTCGAATGGACATAAATGGACGATTCTGGTGGGAGGCGAGGGTTACGCCCATAGAGTGCTTGAAAAGGGTTGATCCGTGTCGACGCCTGTACAGATGTATTGTAGGCGTGAGTGACAAAAGGAAAGATTTGATCCCAAGTTTTGTTGCGTGGCTCGATGTAAGCGACAATCTCCTTCTTGAGGGTCTTATTGAGGTGTCTAGTGAGGCCATTTGTCTGAGGATGGTATGGGGACTTAAGCACTTGCTGGACACCTAGTTGAGCTGCAACGACTTTGAGGACATCCTTGTGGAACTGGCAGCCCTAATTAGATAATAGTTGAACGGGGCTAGTGATGGAAAACGAGCTAACAATTGGCGGATAGAGATCAATCCCTCATGTGGACTGAGGGCCACCTAGACTTAGCTGAGGTGGGGGATAAGAGGGCTATCGTATTGGAGGGGGGGGGGGGGGGGGGGGTCAGGGAAATATCAATTGGGGGATAGAGATCAACCCCCCTTGTGGGCTGAGGGCCACTTGGACTTGGCTGAGGTGGGGGACAAGAGGGCTATCGTGTAGGAGGGGTATCGGGGAAACTCGTGGGACAAGAAGTTAGTGGGCAACCTAAGGTGAGGGGGAAGAGGTGGATGCTTGGACGTGGGGGACTGGTACCCTGCTTCTCTACCAATATGTGATATGCACATAAGAGATCAAAATAGCCTAGTTAGCTTCTTACTTCTTACTCAATTTATAGTTCATACAAAGGTACCCATTTGGGTTGGCTTAGCTAAAAAAGGTGTGCTAAAAGGGTGGGTCGGCTTAGGTACATGCATCCTAAAAGGGGTGTGCAAAAAGGGTGGCACAAAGGAACACATGCACACCACAATATATTTGCATCAATCACATGTAATAAAAACATGCATGACTAACCAAGGATATACAATATAAGGTTAACGTGGGCATGACTTGGTATATTTTTCATCACCAATGATATTAAAGAAAGCGATAATTAAAATTATTTTATTATTATTCATAGGCAAGTATATCCAATAAAAAAGCCATGAAATTGAGAATTAACAAATGTGTTGTAAAATTGTTAATTCACTTTCCTAATGGAAAGTGTCATAGTTTAGATGTTTGCCTCGATTGTGGGGTATGGAGTTTGATACATTGATAGATACATAACAACACTTTGAGTAGATAGAATGTGGACGACAAGGTTGAAGTAATGATCTACATATACAAGGGTCTTTGTTAGAGAGCCAATAAATTGTTTTTATAAAGCAATATAGAAAATATTGAATTCGCCACACCTTAAACGACAACATCAATTCCACTCTTTGAAGTTTTGCCAGTATACTCAGTCAAAGTTCCCCTACTTTTTCTTCATTTATTTTTGATAACTCTAACTTTGTTGAATTTGGAAATTAGGAGGTGAAAAACTTTATTGAAATTAACTTTACTAATGATTGAAACACTAATGTTATCAACGTTACGTGGTAACTTCACTGTATTTTGGGTAACATGTGTTAGTGGCCATTGTAATTGACTAGCTATTTTAGGCATAATTCTAACTAATCCATCCATTAATTGAACAAATTGTGCATATGTGAACGATAATTGTTAGCGTGTGAGCATGGATTCTAAATCAATCGAGAAAGGGAAAACCTAGACAAACTTCTCATGGAGGACAGAGAGAAAGACAGGGATAGAGGATTATTAAAATAACTATCCACACACCCTCATGCATCCCTATAAATTCTTATTACGATGAATGCAATAGTTTGCTCGTAGATTATAATCCATTCTTGAAATGTTTACATTATGACCCCACATACTCTCTTAACAAACAAATGAGTACTAAGCAAAAATTTTAGATCCTCATATGAACACTGATGTTGCTTACTTTTTCTCTTGGATATTATAGATATCTCCATGGATACATGTTCAATGCCAAAAGTCAAACACATAAGCCATGGCGTTTCTCAATATTAGGAAATTTTGTCACGATGCTTTCTCGGGGATTGAAAATTAGTGTTTTAATAACGATGTTGTACAATTGCCTTATCTCAATGACGTATGTATATTTGAAAGCTTTCTGTTTCTTGTCTCATGCATGTTTATATATAATAAATTGGATGATGATCTCAATAAGAGGACCCTTTGGAGGGAATTTGGAAAGCAAAAATTTGAACTTCTTCGATTTACATAATGTTTTCGTGTTACATATATTTGATGTTATTTGGAAACACACACACACACACACACACACACACACACACACAAGAAAAAGCACTCTATTATATCATCCTTTTGTCCTTTTCTTCAGTCTTCTTGATCGACTAAAGTAAGAGAAAACTTGGCATTGGCCCTATTTTACTTTTTAATTGAAAGCGACGAAGTGATTGTTGACTCTACATTCTGAAGAATATTCGACATGTTCAAAATATGCATTGGAAAATGGGGCATGTATCGGGTGGCACACCACTAAGTTGTCCCGCATATGATCTCTCTCTCTCTCTCTCTCTCACACACACACACACACACACACACACACACACAATGATCTTCATAAACACTTTCTTAGCTCTATTGATCTCAATAAAATCCTAATGCATTGTTTTTTTCATTCCCTTTCCCATAAATGAATAATCCACACAAATCTTCCCCACCTTCTATAATTTCTTTATGATGTAAGATATTAGATGCAAATGTTAATTTGAGATATATATGGAAACGGTGAGAAGGCATACTTCCATTTAAGTTGTTGATGCCGTTTATTGCACATCTATTCATCACGATTTCTATTTATGGAGAATGAATCAAAACACCATTTAAGATCCAAGGAATGCATACATTAAGCTGGAGTGGGATATGTAGATAAATTGCTAAAATGTGGAGGTGATTCATTGAACACAACCTAGAGTAAACTGATATGGAACATCATTAAGCTAGACATATCATGTATTTGGGCAACACGATAACAAGCAACAAAAGGAATTGACGAGTAAAACAAACCATTAGAGAATCTTGTTTCAATGTGTGTGCATGCGTTTGATATTTATCACATAAGAGACTACATTGATAACAAGTACAAAACAAGAATCATTCATAAACATATGATATATGTATGTGCATAACTTGGTTATATTATATATATGTAAAGGAAGTATATCGGTTATTCATATATCTAGAAAATCATTGATGTGAGGTGACCTGAAAAATATATCTTATTAATATATTTCCCCATTAAAATTTGTCAACTCATTCTTCTTTTCCAAAAGAAAAGACACATGCCTCATATTCTATTTGACACATTCAAGAACACGAGTTTTGAAACAAAAAAGCAGTGATCTGGTTGGAATGTGTGATATGAAGCTAGTAACAAAGTAAAGAATCAGGGAAAAAGTTTGTGAGGAGTAAGAAAAGTACACAATCGAATGTTTTCAAGATGAGGTAGAGATAGTTGGATTTGAAAACCAAGTACCCTAGAAATGAAGGACCTAGAGAAATATAACGAATCCATCATGATCAAATAATATATTGCCCCTTCTCCAGAAGGCCTCTCTCTATATTGGTCTAGTTTCCCTTATGTTGTGACTTATTATATCATTCAAAAATTGTGGATTTGGAACACATGGTATAATCAATGGCATGTTGTAATGAGGTTGGTGGAGATGGTGAACCTTAGTTAACTTAACTCAACAAAGTCTTGCATAAATTACCAACATAACTTACCTTTGTTTTCCACCCTACTTTTGCAGAGTTCAAATTTCAGAGTGCTAAAAACATAAAACTTTTGTTAGGAAAGTTGGTGTATTATGTTTGGCTTTGATCTTGGCCGTATGAAATGTGGATTATATTAGTTCCCCATAATCAACTAAACATTCAAAATTATTTGTAAACGAGTAGGTGAAGATGATAATAAAAATTAGTGGTGTATAATGATCCCTCATTTAAAGTGTTCATTATGGGAGAGCCATGGGATCACCTCACACGAGCATGCGTATCTCAATGGAATAGCCATTCTAATGTGAATGTACAAACTTGCCCTTACAAGTTAGGCTTTATTACATCTTCATCGTTGTAAAAGCGTGATGATAGCTAGGTCTCAGTTTTTTCCTAGGGTTTTATTATAGTTGAGGGAAATGTTTGATCTTGACGTATCATAGGCTTTATATTTGATGAGAGACAAGAATTAGGAAGATTGCAATAATTTCCTTATGATTTGATTTTGTCGAGGATCACTATGGAATTTCCAAATCGAAAATTCAACAATTGGGCAATAATTTACATATAAATTTAATTATTTTCAAGAAAGGTAGAATTTTGATCCAAAGTTTGGGGACCTAGTCATCATTTTCAAGCTTGTGGTGTGATGTTTGCAACCAAATTTTTGGCATGGAAATATGCGCATCGGAGCCAAATTTATGGTAAAAGAGGAAAATTATGAGTAGCGAGATTCAAACTTACATATCTGGGAAAGACAATGCCCTTCCGTATAATATATATGATTCCTAAGTCGGATGCTCAATGTGATAAAGTCTCTAAGTGACGGCCAATAACATTGCTCAATGATGTTTATAAGATTGTGGCAAAAACTATTGCCATTAGATTACAATCTCTGTTGCCATCTATTATTCATGACACACATCTGGTTTTATACAAGATAGAAGCATTTTCGATAATATCTTTTTGCTCTGGGAAATGGTTGCATTAGCTCAGCAAAATAAACAACAACTGGCAGTATTACTAATGGACTTTGAAAAGGCCTATGAAAAAGTAGATTGGGATTTTCTTGGGCAGTGTTGTCAAGATTAGGTTTTCCTAATGCATGGATAACTGGTGTTTCGGCCTTATACATGTAGGCCTCTAGCTCAATTTTGTTCGTTGGAGGATATGGGCCACCAACATTTCCAATTTCCAGGTCGGTTAGGCAAGGATGTCCTCTTGCCCCTTTTCTTTTTATCTTGTTCGGGGAAGCTCTATCCTCATACATAAGATCTTCTTCGACTGGTATAAAAGGTATAACATTACGTATTGCATAGTCTACTGTATTGGATATTGAGTTTGGAGATGATACAACCCTCTATGTTGATGGGGAGATTGGTAATCTCGGTTAGGTACATAATCCTTTGCAGAATTTCTCGGAGGCCATAAGTGCCTCACTTAATTGGAAAAGTCGATAGGGTTATGGGTGGGTGAGGAATGGATGTCAAATAATGCCCAAAGTTGCTTGGAAGGTGCCGATTCAGCCCTAAATCCATGGAGGGTTGGGTTTGATAGATCCTTTGATGCAGTCATGAGCCCTCTTAGTTAAGTTTGTGATTCGAGTATTATTGCTAGGGCCAGAAGCCTGGAAATGAATGTTTTTAAATCAGCTAATGAAGTTAAGTCCTAAGACGGGAGGAGTTTGGTCTCCCTCTCTAAAGTGGTTGTTCTTGAATGGTGTGCAAACGCCAAGGCTGGATCTAACATCTAATTGATTTTTGTTACGAATCATAAGGGCATGGGATGGGATTAAGTCATTTCTGATGAAGGGGAAGTCTTCTCCTTGGGATGCACTACTTAATCAGCCTCTTCTCGCAAATTCTCTATTTCAGGATAATGCAGGAAAAGTGTTGGGCCTTAGAACTCACCTTGCTTGGGGTAAATTGGATAATGGGCTAGCTGCATCTGTAAGCACTTGGATTCAATTCCAGCAAATGCCACAAGCAGATCGTCTTGCACATTTACAAGTTGTTCATGGTGCCAAGATATGACGACTGCCATTTTCGCAACATATTCCTCATTGGCGGCAACCTTCAAATCCATACAAGAACATTTTTGGTTTGGATGCTTCATAAATGACACATTGTTGGCTGTCAAGGGTATCTCACCTAATGGGTGCATTTCTTATTTTGAGGTTCTTGACAATAGTAGATTGTAGCCTCATGCCTTTGATTGCAACTATCTACAACACGTAAAGATTGCACTAGTCAGAGTGGTTGCTAAAATGGGAAAGAAGTGGTTGCTTGATCCATACCCTTCCATTGCTCATATGTGTGATATGATGTGGTGGTACGCAAAAGAATCTGTTGCATAATTACTATGGGATCCGAGGGGTTGGTTTTGGTCATATTCCTTAGGGGAACAGATCATAAAGGTTCCCTTCTTTCAGTATTTAGTGAAGCTTGGAAGGTCATTACTGTTGTCTACGAATGTAATGGTGCCAACAACTCAAACACATTGGACCTACTGGGGTGTTTCAACTTTGTAGTTGAAAACCTATTGGAGATGGATCTGGTCTTTAAAGGGGCCCACTAAATTTACTCTTTTTAGATGGCTATTAGTGCATGCAACATTACTAGTTGGCTAGTCATTGAAAGGGAATGTAGCACCTAATCGTAGGCAATGTGGCTTTTGCTATGCAACTCAAGAGACTACTAAGCATGCCCTCTAGTCTTTTCCCTTAGCTCAACAAAGTATGGAATAAAGTTATTTCTTTATTCCTAACGATTAATGTTGGTTGCTTGTTCTCATGGGGAGCAACGGTGTGGGGAGTTTTACATTCCAGCTTGATGTTGTATGAGGCAGATGATATTCAAGAGGCCATGACGGTACACAATAGAAGATTGATATCAGTTAGTACGTTTCAACAACCTCGAAAGCAGGTGCGATTTGTCCAGGTCTGGAAAACTGTGACTACGGTAACGTAATGGGTATTATGGAGATGTAGATGTAGTCAACTTTATGATGCAACAAATCTTGGTCCTTCAGATGTACTGCTTGAGATATGGGAAACACTGCCGACAATAGTCTGTGGGCAGTATGATAATATGTATGGTTCTCCAGAAAATGTTCATAAGAGAAGGACGAATATGCTTCACTTATGGAGGAAGTTGCCCTTCTTTGTAGTGTTAGTTCAAGGGCCTCAATGGAACTATCAACTTCCATGGACCCTTTCTTGAATATCAGTACATCATGGTAATGTATCGTATCAAGGTTCAACACCCCTTTATAAGTTGTTTTTGGATGTATAGGTTTTTGTGTACATACAATGTCTTTTATTCTACGTTGTAAGCCTCTGGGTAGATAACTTCAACTTGTAGTCTTCCGACGTTTTTTAATACTATTGAAGAAAATCTTTCAAGGAAAAAAGAAGAAGACAATGCCCTTCCATTGGGTGACACTGGCCCAAAAGGTGGGGGAAGAATTCTTTAGGTGAACCATATTTTGTCCCTAGATTGTTTTGATCTAGGACTTAGTTCCTAAATTGTATGGACCTAGCTTCATCTCTAGACCTTTAGACCTAGAACACTTCATTTTTAGATCCGACGCCTAGAGACGAAGGAGACCAAATTTAGGCAGAAGCATTACCCATCATGATAGATAAGTATGAAATGATGTACATCTTGAGCGTGAAGTTGAAGGCCTAGCAAAATAGGCCACTTGTTAGAAATGCAATACTCCAAAGGAAACCGATTCTCTCATAAGTGCTTATGATTGTGTACCTGTGTGTACATATGATTATCCCTAAGTTGCCAACAACGTACAAACTATATTTGGTAAAGAGAAAAGAAGACTTTATAGGTATGACCTAATTCGATAAAAAAGAGAAAGAAAACTTCCTAGGTATGACGTGATATGATAGAAAGATAGGAAAGATCCATGTCGATAAGTCAAATAAATTTAGTGTTATAGTTAGGTGTTGAGTGAGAGAGAGAGCAATCTATTTAATCATGTAAACTAGATGGAATTCTTGTTAATTATGCTCATTTTACATTGTGTTCTTTGTTCTTATCACACATTGCTGTTAGAGTATTTACATAAAGAGCCATTTAATTAGAGCTTCTAAAACATAAATAATTTAAGATGCTTTTCATGTTTTTGCCGTACAAAGACATTGTAAATTGGAGAGATGACCAAGTTTTAGAAACATGTCGCTTGAGATAGCAGGTGGATTGAAGTCTTCATGTTGGTTTCATTAACATAGAATTCTCCATTTTGACACGCTCTTACTCCCAAAAAGAAATAATTTCACAATTAATTTTTCGTGGTGTCATATCCCATTTGGTTTTTCTTGATATACGTGTTTTAAGGCATCCATGTTGTTTTCTTAGTGAATGGAAAATGTTGTTTTCCATTTACATAGAAATCCTGTAGACAATGATCCTCCATTCACATTGTAGAAGGAATTGATCTTTGAAGGGTTGGTGTTGTTTAATGAGTCAATTGGCTAGGAATAAATTATTTGAAGCAATGATATCAACAACTTCACGAGATCACTGTTCCTCTAATCTTACGTCGACGACTTCAAACGATGACTCTTGCTCTAATATTCTTGTAAGCAAATTTTATGCTATAAATGATATTGTGAAACAAAGGCATTACATGTAATGCCTTTTATACAACTGCATAGGTATTTGTTTCATGTGACTTCTAGGGAAACTATTAAAAATCAAAGGGGAGAATGCAATAAAATCCATCCTACAAGCAGAATAGCATACAATGATTTGTCAAATCTTCCATATTCACGTGGTTTCAAAGTGATAAAAGTACTTTTTTGAACTAGGTGGCTTCTGTTACGTTTGAGCTAGGGTCTTTTGGTTTGGAGTTTGCCATGCCAATTCCCATCATTGCCATTACACTCAAATGTAATACAAATGTTCTTTATGTTTAATGGATTCATAGAAAATTGGTTGAAATCCCTTTTCATCGAATGGCAATGCTAACTCACTCACCCAACCGAGACATAATTCCAATGAGATGTAGATATTCTATTTCATTCTACAAATTTGTGGTTTCCCTACATGATAAATAGTCAAGCATATCAAGATTATCAATGTGTAGGCAACCACAAAGATTTGGGGATGGACAATTATTAATAAATGCTTATGTTTGGCATTGAGAGCTGCATAAAATGGCTAGATAGTTGGAATAGTTTCAAACCAGACTTGCCCATTAACAAGGTTACATGAATCATATGCATCATCTCCAACAACCTCTATCTGTGAAAAGTCATGGTTATAACCCTCCCAAGATAACTAGTCATTTTGTTGCTACAAAGCACGATTGAAGGCAATATCAAACTGATTCTTACTTTCAATATCTCACATAGCATAATAAAGTATCTGCTTCATTAGAAAGGTTAAAGATTAGTGGTGACTTGGGAGCATTCATTCCACCTCCAAAACAGTCATGCCATGGTTTGAGAATTTCCATCGAAAACATCCAACCAAGCCAAATACTAGAGACTCAACTGCTCATGAAACTTTTTACAAGTTGGTGTCCTGAAGAATGAAAATGTTACCTCTAAGCTATTCAAACCCCTGTTGACAGCTTAGAGTAGTCTACGACAAATCATGAAACAACCAAACATAAAAGTGAAGCCAAGGAATCACTGTAAGAATGGAGAATGCAATCATGATTGATGAATCAACAAAATAAGTAAACAAAGAATCTCGGAAGCCAACAATACCCAGAAAAATTTAGTTTCGCCCACTTTTTAGTTGCAAAACAGTGAGCTATACTTACATACATAGGCAATATGCACAAAAACAAAATCATTAGGGTGTGATAATTTGCCTAGAAGAACCAATGGTATTAGTATATACTTCATGAAGCAAATCTACAATCATTTGTTAGATGATTTAATACACACCAGAAAATTACATACCAAACACAACATTCAAAGTTGGAGCCATATGATCTACCATTAGGAAGATTTGGGGAAAAAGGGAGGCAGTTTCACCAATGTGTTAACCCGAGTAACACCATCCAAAGCAGTCCATTTCTCTCCGTCTATGGTCTCAAGAAGTTTATGTTGTTTGCCTCTATTTTTTATCTCATGAGATACATACATAGGTGTCTCGGATTTTTTCAGCACCGGTTTAGGTTTTTGACACCTCGCAGACACTATGTGTTTCATTGATGTTATCGATAAGCTTTGTTTGTCTGAAGTTGCTGAAGAATGCATTCCATTCATGAACAAGCAAACCACGGCACAATCATCGACTTTCGATGTGGGATATTTCCACTTCCATGCATTGGTCGCTATTTCTACAACTCTTCTTGCAGCAAGTGGCCGAGAAGGAACTGATGAAACGATGTTTACTACCTCCTCGTTGCTAAGGACATCCCAAATCTAAATGAAGAAGAACAAGAAACAGACCAAAGCGGTTAATGTCGAAACACCAATATATACCAGATACTATTCATAAGAGAGATCTGAGTCTTTAGTGTGTATAGACAGAGATTTTCGTTTTTCGCAGCTTCATATTACTTACCCCATCAGTTGCTAAAACGATGAATTCATCTTTCTCGGTTAGCTCATGATGGGTAACTTCTGGAATCACATTTACACCAAAGTTTTTAAGGCAAAAATCACCGAATGCTCGAGCCATTGCTAAGCCAGGCGAGTCCTCATCAGGTAACCAGACTCGATATACTCCGGGCTCATCCTCTAGAGCAAACACTCTTCCTTTGCATTTTCGGATCCTTTCTGCTTCCACTAGCACAATGGAAGGAGC